>NC_056744.1:1842122152-1842152517 GCF_019279795.1 Protopterus annectens | reverse complement strand
TAAACTTTTTTATTCTATAGCATAATTTAAAATTTTGTTATCAGATAAACTTACCCTTGCTTTTAAACAAAATAAAGAAAATAACTTCTCATTAATAGCAAACAAATTATCAGATAAACTCCTCTTATATAGCAAACTTCAAACTGTTATCAGATAAATCCTTCATTACTATAGACAACTTCAAAGTTCAGTTATTTGATAAACTCTTCCATTGCTTATAAGACACTTCAAAACTTTATCCATAAACTCCTGGCATTATTATAGCATAACATCATTCGTTGTCAGATACCTGCATTACTATGGTATGTTCTTCAAACTATCAGATAACCCTCAGATTGCTATAACATGTAACTTTGAAACCAATGTTATCAGATAAAGTCCTTTCATTACGTAGCATAACCAAAACAGTCGAAAAACTCCTTTGCATTACTATAGTAGTAACTACAAATCAGCAATACAACCCTTGCATTAATTATGTTATTAACTTCAACTACATTGATAACCCTGATATTAATATATATAATAACATCAAACTGTTATCGATATACCCTTGCATTACTATGGTATCGAATTGTTATCAGATATACCTTGCATTACTATATATAACTCAAACTTATCAGATAAATCATTATATATAATTTTCAAAACTGTTATCAGATACAATTTATTTAGAGAAGAATCTCAAACTCAACATAAACTCACTACACATATTATATATTAAATTCCAAACTGTTATCAGATAAACTCTTTGCATTTTACTATAGCATACATCAAACTGTTATCGATAACCATTAATACTATATACCGTTATCAGATAAACTCCCTAACATTGCAGCATACCAAACAATAAGATAAACTCCTTACGATTAGTAAGCATAACTTCAAATCATTATCAGACAAACTCCTCGTATTACTATATATAACATCAAATTGTTATCAGATAAACTCATTACTAGGCATAACTCAAATCGTTATCAGAAAATTCATTGCATTAATATAGTATAATCTGTTATCAGATAAATAATTCTGGCTATTATATATAACTTTAACTATCATGTCAAACCTGCATTACTATAGTATAGAATAATAAATTGTTATCAGAAAAAATCCTTTGCATTTTCATTAAGAAAGTATAATCAAACTAACAGATAACCTTGCATTACTTATAGCATAACTTCTCAACAATCAGATAAACTCCTTGCACATTATAGCATAATGTCAAACTCTTATCAGATAATCTCCCTTGTACATTGCAGTATAACTTCAAACTGTTGTCAGATAAACTTGGTAATACTATATATAATTGGGGCCTGTTATTAGATAAATTCTTTATTAGGCAAAAAATCAAATGTTAATATCAGATAACCCATGCACATTATAGTATAATCTCAAACTGTTAGCAGATAAAACCTCAGCCATTATATAAAGTATAACTTCAACAATCAGAGGTAAACTCCTTGTATTAATATAGCACAATTTCAAACTCTTATCAGATAACCTCAGCTGTCAGGTTATAACTTCAAACTTTATCAGATAAACATCTTGCATTAATATAGTAGAGTAACTCATAAACTGTTACTGATAAACCTCAGAATATTATATCATAAACTCAAACGTTATCAGATATAATTCTTTTGCCTTTACTATAGTACAACATCAAATTATTATTAGATAAACTCTTTTGCCTATTATAGCATAATCCTTCAAACTGTTATCAGATAAAGTCCTTTCTTATTGCTATAGCATAAATCATAAATCATTATCGATAAACCTTGTAATATTATATCATAACTTCCAAATTATCAAATAAACTCCTGGTATCATAGCATAATCCTCAAACCGTTATCAGATAAACCTTCCATTACTATAAGGTAGCATGGGTAATTCATAAACTTTATCAGATAAACCCCTGGCATTACTATAAAGGAAGCGTCATCAAACTGTTATCAGATATACCCTTACTACTATGGCATATACACTCTTCAAACTCTCAGGTGGATAAACTCCTCATTACTAGTAAGTATAACTTCAAACCATAATGATAAACTCCTTGCATTATTTATAGAATAACTCAAACTGTTATCAGATAAACTCCTGGCATTACTATGGTATACCTTCAAACCATTTTGACAAACTCTTCGTATTGCTACATAAACATAACTTCAAACTGTTTTCAGATAAAGTCCTTTCTATTACTATAGCATAACCCAAACAGTTAATAGAAAACTCCTTGGTATTAATACTATTGCATACCATAAACCAGTTATCAGATAAACTCTTTGCATACTATAGTATAACTTCAAACTATCAGATAAATCCTGGGTATTTACTTATGCTCATAACCCCAAACTGTTAGCAGATAACCCCTTACTTGTTATAGCTTAACCTAAACTGTTATCAAAATAAACTCTTTATAATACTATAGCATAACTTCAAACCAAGTACGATAAACACCTTGGGCTTATAGCATAATCAAACTGTTACTTTATTAAACTTTGCATTATTATAGCATAATTTAAAATTTTATCAGATAAACCCCTTGCTTTACTGTATCGCATGCAAACTGTTACTGATAAACTCATTGTCTTATTTAGCATAACTTCCAAATCGTCACTGATAAACCTTGCCTTACTGTATCATAACTTCAAACTGTTATCAGATAAAAGTCCTTTCGGACATTATATATACTCAAACTATGGTTACCAGATAGTTCTTGTATTACTTACAGTATAACATGGAAACGTTACTGATAACCCATGAACACATTATAAAGAGGTTCAACCGTTACTGATAAACTTATTTAATACTAAGTAGTATAATCAAACTCAGAGAAAACCGTCGGGTAATATTTAGCATAACTTCAAAATATCAGATACAATCCTTTGGCTTTCTATAGCATAACTTCAAACTGTTATCAGATAAACACGTTGCCTTACTATGGCAGTATGCTGCCACCAAACTGGTTATCAGATAAACTCTCGTGTCATAGCATAACTTCAAATCATGAGATAAACCTTGGCATTAACAGGCATAAATATCAAAACAGTTATCAGATAAACTCTTGCATTACTATAGTAGTTAACATTAAATCCATAGCAGATAAACCCTTGCACGCTGTAGGATAACTTCAAACTGTTAATGATAAATCTACTTGCATTACCATAGTAAGCACCCCCTGTAAACTAATATCAGACAAATTCTTTGCATTACTATATATATCAAATTAGCATATTTGACAACTCCTTGCATTAACATTATATAGTATAACGTCACAACCACATTGAAAACTTCATTGCATATTTATAAGTAGTATAAATCCAACCAAGCATCAGATAAATAATCTTTGTATTAGTAGCAGTATAACTTCAAATCATATCACATATAAACTCCTTGCATTACTATAGTATATTATCAAACTGTTATCAGATAAATTCCTCATTACTATAGCATAACTTCAAACCAGCAGCAGATAAACTCCTTGCATTAATATAGTGTAACTTCAAACAATCAGATAAACTCCCTGTATTGTATTATAGCACACTCAAACTCTAGATTACACTTTGGCATTACTGTAGTATAACTTCAAATCCGTTGGTTGATAAACTCAGCTTACTATAGCATAACTCTAAACTACATAGATAAATTAGACATTGTAAACTCAAACTAAGGTCAGAAGATAAACTCAAGGGATTACTATAGCAACTCAAATCATATCATGGATAAACCTCCTTTGTATTATTTATATATCATAACTTTAAACATTATCAGATTTACTCCTTGCCTTTACCATAGTAATAACATCAAATTGATTTTAAATAACTCTTTGCCTTTATTATAAGTATACAATCAAACTGCTATTGATAAAGTCTCTCATTGCTATAGCATAACTTTGTAAATTGTTGTTATCGATAAACTCTTTGTATTACTATAGCATAACTTCAAATTGTTATCAAATAGAAACCCTAATACTATAGTATAACCTCAAACTGTTATCAGATAAACTCCTTCCATTACTATAGAATATTCAAACTTTTATCCATAAACTCCTGCATTACTATAGCATAACATCAAACTGCTATCAGATATACCCTGCACAATATGGCATACCTTCAAACTATATCAGATAAACTCCTCGGACATTTACAGCATAACTTCAAACTGTTATCAGATAAACTCCTTTGCATTACTATAGAATAACTTCAAACTGTTATCAGATAAACTCCGCATTACTATGGTATACCTTCAAATCCACGATAACTCCTCAGATTATTATAACATAATCTCAACCACACGATAAAAGTCCTTTCTAATAATATAGCATAACTCAAACAGTTATCAGAAAAACTCCCTTGTATCATTACTAAGTAGTATAATCATAAACTGTTATCAGATAAACTCCTTGTATTACTATAGTATAACTTCAAACTGTTATCAGATAAACCTCCACAACATTACTTGTAGCATAACATCAAACTGCTATCCAGATATACTCCTTGCATTACTATACGCGCATACATCAAACTGTTATCAAGATATACTCACTTGCATTAATATAGCTTATAACTTTACAAACTTTTATCAGATAAATTCATGGCACTACTATAGCATACACTTAAACTGTTATCATTGATACAATTCTTCGGCTTTTCTATAGCATAACTTCAAACTATTATTTGATAAACTCATTGGTCACAGCATGTCAGTATAACTCAAACTGTTATCAAGATAAACTCTTTGCATTACTATAGCATAACATCAAACTTTGGTATCAGATAAAACTCTTTGCATTACTTTTTCTATAGTATAACGTAAAACTGTTATCAGATAAACCCTTGCATTACTGCAGCATAACTTCAAACTGTTACCAGATAAACTCCTTGAATTACTATAGTACTTAACTTCCAAACTATTATCGAAGACAAACTCGCGTGCATTATTATAGTATAAATATCAAATTGTTATCAGATAAAACTCCTTGCATAGCTATAGTATAACTTCAAACTGTTATCGAAGAAAATCATTGCATTACTATAGCATATAACTCAATCTGTTACTTTATAAACACCTCATATTACTTATATAGTGACAACTTTAAATTATCACACAAACTCCTTGTACTACTATATAATTGAATCAAACTGTTATCAGAAAAAATCCTTGCATTACTACAGCATAACTCTCAAACTGTTAGTAGATAAACTTTCCTTGTAACATTACTGTAGCATAACTTCAAACAATAAGATAAACTCCTTGCATTAATATAGTACAATTTCAAACTCTTATCAGATAATCTCCTTGCATTACTGTAGCATAACTTCAAACTGTTGTCAGATAAACTTTGTACATTACTATAGCATAACTTCAAAACAATCAGATAAACCTCGTTGTATTAATATAGCACAATTTCAAACTCTGCATTGGGAGCAACTCCTTGCATTACTGTGGTATAAATTTCAAACTTTTATTTGAGATAAACATCTTGTACATTAATATATAGTGGCACTCAAACTGTTATCAGATAAACTCCTTGTATTACTATATCACTTAACTTCAAAACGTTATCAAGATATACTCCTTGCCTTACTATAGCACAACATCAAAGTTCATTATTAGATAAACTCCTGGGTTTTATTATAGCAAAACTTCAAACTGTTATCAGATAAAGTCCTTTCATTGCTAGCAGGTAGCATAACTCCAGTTCGGCTATCAGATAAACTCCCTTGTATTGCTACTATAGCACAACTTCAAATTGTTACCGAAATAAACTCCTTGGTATTACTATAAGACAACCTCAAACTGTTATCAGATAAACTCCTTCCGCCATTATAGTAGTATAATTCAAACCTCAGATTAGATAAACTCCTGGCACATTACTATAGAAGTACATCAAACTGTTATCACATTATACTCCTTGCATTACTATGGCATAAAATCTTCTCAACCTCTCAGATAAACTCCTCCCACATTACTATAGCATAACTTTAAACTGTTATGGAATAAACTCCTCGCATCACTATAGAATAACTTCAAACTGTTATCAGATAAACTCTGCATTACATTATAGTATAACTTAAACTATATCAGATAAACTCCTTGCATTACTATGGCATATAACATCAAACTGTTATCAGATATACTCCTTGCATTACTATAGCATAACTTCAAACTCATTGTGAGATAAACTCCTGACATTACTATAGGATAACTTCAAACTGTTATCAGATAAACTACTTGCATTGTTATAGCTTAACTTCAAACTCATTATCAGATAAACTCCTTATATTACATGGCATAACGCCAACTTCAAAACTGTTATCAGATAAACACCTTGCAGCTTACTATAGCATAACTTCAAACTGTTATCAGATAAACTCTTTGCATTATTATAGCATAACTCTTTAAACTGTTATCAGATAAACACTGCTTGTACTATATCGTAACTGACTCAAACATTTATCCCACGATAAACTCCCTTGTCTTACTATAGCATATCTTCAAACTGTCATCAGATAAACTCCTTGCCTTACTGTAGCATAACTTCAAACTGTTATCAGATAAACTCCTTCCATTACTATAGCATAATTCAAACTTTTATCAGATAAACTCCTTGTATTACCATGCTTATAACATGTGAAAACTGTATTATCAGAAATGCTCCTTGTACATTACTATAGCATACCTTCAAACTGTTATCAGATAAACTCCTCACATTACTATAAGCATAACTTCAAACTGTTGTAGATAAACTCCTTGCATTACTATGATATACTTCAAACTATTTACAGATAAACTCCTACGCATTGCTATGTAACATAACTTCAAAGCTGCTATTGAGATAAAGATCCTTTCATTTCTATAGCATAACTCAAACAGTTATCAGAAAAACTCCTTGCATTACTATTGCATAATCATGAAACTTTTATCAGATTAAACTCCTTTGCATTACTATAGCCATAACTTCAAACTGGTATGAGATGCCTAAACTCCTTGCATTGTTGTAGCGCAAAGATCAAACTGTTATCAGATAAACTCCTTATATTACTATGCTAGCATAACTTCTGAAACTTTTATCAGATAAACTCATGGCACTTTCTATAGCATAACCCCAAACTGTTAGCAGATAAACTCCTTGCATTGTTACTAGGGCTTAACTCAGGAGGAGGAGAAACTGTTAATAAATAAACCTTTTGTTATCAGCTGTAGCCAACTTCAAACTCGTTATCAGATAAATATCTTGCTGCTTTATAGCATAACTTCAAACTGTTATCAGATAAACTCATTGCATTATTATAGCATAACTTAAAATGTTATCAGATAAACTCCTTGCTTTCCTATATCATGACACAAACTGTTATCAGATAAATCCTTTGTCTTACTTGTATAACTTCCTAAGATTGTCATCAGATAAACTCCTTGCCTTGCCACTATAGCATAACTTCAAACTGTTATTGTGATAAACTCCTTCATTACTATAGCATAACTTCAAACTGTTATCAGATAAACTCCGCCCATATTACTTATAGCAATAAAAACTCATGAATCAGCATAAACTTCATGCATTACAGATAAACTTATTTCACACAGAAGCATAACTTCAAACTGTTACATTTAGAGAAAACTGCTTGGCATTACTATGGTATACCTTCGCAAACTGTTATCCAGATAAACTCCCTCGCATTGCTATAGCATAACTTCAAACTGTTATCAGATACAACTCCTTGGCTTTCTATAGCATAACTTCAAACTGTTATTAAGATAAACTCCTTGCCTTACTATAGCATATAACTCAAACTGTTATCAGATAAACTCTTTGCATTACTATAGCATAACTTCAAGGCTATGAGATAAACTCCTTGCATTACTATGGCATAACATCAAACTGTTATCAGATAAACTCCTTGCATTACTATAGCATAATTCAAACTTTTATCAGATAAACTTCCTTGCATTACTATAGCATAACATCAAACTGTTATCAGATATACTCCTTGCATTGTCAAATGGCTATGGCATATTCAAACTCTCAGATAAACTCCAGCTATTACTATATATTAACTTGCGTTATAGAATAACGCCAACTGTTATCAGATAAACTCTTTGCATTACTATGGCATAACTTCAAACTGTTATCAGATAAACTCGTCGCATTACTATAGCATAACTTCTAACTGTTATCAGATAAACTCCTTGCATTACTATAGCATAACATCAAACTGTTATCAGATAAACTCATGGCATTACTATACCATAACCCCAAACTGTTAGCAGATACACTCCTTGCATTGTTATAGCTTAACTCAAACTGTTATCAGATAAACTCTTTATATTACTATAGCATAACTTCAAACTGTCATCAGATAAACACCTTGGCTTTCTATAGCATAACTTCAAACTGTTATCAGATAAACTCTTTGCATTATTATAGCATAACTTAAAATTTTATCAGATAAACTCCTTGCTTTACTATATCGTGACTCAAACTGTTATCAGATAAACTCATTGTCTTACTTTAGCATAACTTCAAATTGTCATCAGAAAAACTCCTTGCCTTACTGTATCATAACTTCAAACTGTTATCAGATAAAGTCCTTTCATTACTATAGCATAACTCAAACTGCTATCAGATAAACTCCTTGTATTACTATAGCATAACATGAAACTGTTATCAGAAAACTCCATGAATTACTATAGCATAACTTCAAACTGTTATCAGATAAACTCCTTGCATTACTATAGAATAACTTCAAACTGTTATCAGATAAACTCATGGCATTACTATGGTATACCTTCAAACTATCAGATAAACTCCTCGCATTGCTATAACATAACTTCAAACTGTATCAGAAAACTCCTTTCTTGTATTACTATAGCATAACTACAGTTATCAGATAAACTCTAATATTGTAGTATACTCAAACTGTTATCAGATAAACTCCTGGCATTACTATGGCATAACTTCAAACTGTTATCAGATAAACTCCTTGCATTACTATAGCATAACTACAAACTTTTATCAGATAAACTCATTGTATTACTATACCATAACCCCAAACTGTTAGCAGATAAACTCCTTGCATTAAGTTAATAGCATAACTCAAACTGTTATCAGATAAACTCCTTATATTACTATAGCATAACTCAAACTGTTATCAGATAAACTCTTTACATTACTATAGCATAACTTCAAACTGTTATCAGATAAATCTTTGCTTGCATTACTATAGCATAATCCCATCAGATAAACTCCTGTCACTGTATCTTAACTACAGGCGTATCAGATAAAGTCCTTTCATTACTATAGCATAACTCAAACTGTTATCAGATAAACTTCTTGCATTACTATAGCATAACTTCAAACTGTTATCAGATAAACACCATGAATTACTATAGCATAACTTCAAACTGTTATCAGATAAACTCCTTTCATTACTATAGCATAACTTCAAACTGTTATCAGAGAAACTGCTTGCATTACTATAGCATAACTTCAAACTGTTATCAGATACAATCCTTGGCTTTCTATAGCATAACTTCAAACTGTTATTAGATAAACACGCTGGCATTACTATATAGCATAACTCAAACTGTTATCAGATAAACTCTTTGCATTACTATAGCATAACTTCAAACTATCAGATAAACTCATGACATTACTATACCATAACCCCAAACTGTTAGCATGATAAACTCCTTGCATTGCTATAGCATAACGTCAAACTGTTAGCAGATAAACTCCTTGCATTACTATAGGATAACTTCAAACTGTTATCAGATAAACTCCTTGCATTACCATAGCATAACTTCAAACTGTTATCAGACAAACTCCTTGCATTATTATAGCATAACATCAAATTTTATCAGATAAACTCCTTGCATTACTATATGCATAACCAAACTGTTATCAGATAAACTCTTTGCATTACCATAGCATAACTTCAAACTGTTATCAGAGAAACTCCTCGTATTACTGTAGCATAAATTCAAAGTCTTATCAGATCAGCTCCTGGCAGTAGTATAGCATAACATCAAAGTGTTATCAGATAAACTCCTTGCATTACTATATAACCAAACTGTTATCAGATAAACTCCTTGCATTACTATAGCATAACTTCAAACTGTTATCAGATAAACTCTTTACATTACTATAGCATAACTTCAAACTGTTATCAGATAAACTCCTTGCATTACTATAGCATAACTTCAAACTGTTGTCAGATAAGCTCTTTGCATTACTATAGCATAACTTCAAACAGTTATCAGATAAACTCCTTGCATTACTATAGCATAACTTCAAACTGTTATCAGATAAACTCCTTGCATTACTATAGCATAACTTCAAACTGTTATCAGATAAACTCCTTGCATTACTATAGCATAACTCAAACTGTTATCAGATAAACTCCTTGCATTACTATAGCATAACTTCAAAAACATTATCAGATAAACTCTTTGCATTACTATAGCATAACATCAAACTGTTATCAGATAAACTCTTTGAATTATTATAGCATAACTCAAACTGTTATCAGATAAACCCAAGGGCACACAACAACTCAAACCAAGAGAACCCTTTTATTACTGTAGCATAACTTCAAACTGTTATCAGATAAACACCTTGGCTTTCTATAGCATAACTTCAAACTGTTATCAGATAAACTCTTTGCATTATTATAGCATAACTTAAAATTTTATCAGATAAACTCCTTGCTTTCCTATATCATGACACAAACTGTTATCAGATAAACTCATTGTCTTACTTTAGCATAACTTCAAATTGTCATCAGATAAACTCCTTGCCTTACTGTATCATAACTTCAAACTGTTATCAGATAAAGTCCTTTCATTACTATAGCATAACTCAAACTGTTATCAGATAAACTCCTTGTATTACTATAGCATAACATGAAACTGTTATCAGATAAACTCCATGAATTACTATAGCATAACTTCAAACTGTTATCAGATAAACTTATTTCATTACTATAGCATAACTTCAAACTGTTATCAGAGAAACTGCTTGCATTACTATAGCATAACTTCAAACTGTTATCAGATACAATCCTTGGCTTTCTATAGCATAACTTCAAACTGTTATTAGATAAACACGTTGCCTTACTATAGCATAACTCAAACTGTTATCAGATAAACTCTTTGCATTACTATAGCATAACTTCAAACTATGAGATAAACTCCTTGCATTACTATAGCATAACATCAAACAGTTATCAGATAAACTCCTTGCATTACTATAGCATAATTCAAACTTTTATCAGATAAACTCCTGGCATTACTATAGCATAACATCAAACTGTTATCAGATATACTCCTTGCATTACTATGGCATACCTTCAAACTCTCAGATAAACTCCTCACATTACTATAGCATAACTTCAAACTGTTATCAGATAAACTCCTTGCATTACTATAGAATAACTTCAAACTGTTATCAGATAAACTCTTTGCATTACTATAGCATAACTTCAAACTGCTATCAGATAAACTCCTGGCATTACTATAGCATAACATCAAACTGTTATCAGATATACTCCTTGCATTACTATAGCATAACTACAAACTTTTATCAGATAAACTCATGACATTACTATACCATAACCCCAAACTGTTAGCAGATACACTCCTTGCATTGTTATAGCTTAACTCAAACTGTTATCAGATAAACTCTTTATATTACTATAGCATAACTTCAAACTGTCATCAGATAAACACCTTGGCTTTCTATAGCATAACTTCAAACTGTTATCAGATAAACTCTTTGCATTATTATAGCATAACTTAAAATTTTATCAGATAAACTCCTTGCTTTACTATATCATGACTCAAACTGTTATCAGATAAACTCATTATCTTACTTTAGCATAACTTCAAATTGTCATCAGAAAAACTCCTTGCCTTACTGTATCATAACTTCAAACTGTTATCAGATAAAGTCCTTTCATTACTATAGCATAACTCAAACTGCTATCAGATAAACTCCTTGTATTACTATATATATATGCATGAAACTGTTATCAGAAAACTCCATGAATTACTATAGCATAACTTCAAACTGTTATCAGATAAACTCCTTGCATTACTATAGAATAACTTCAAACTGTTATCAGATAAACTCATGGCATTACTATGGTATACCTTCAAACTATCAGATAAACTCCTCGCATTGCTATAACATAACTTCAAACTGTTTTCAGAAAAAGTCCTTTCATTACTATAGCATAACTCAAATGGTTAGGAGAAAAACTCCTTGCATTACTATTGCATAACTACAAACTGTTATCAGATAAACTCTTTGCATTACTATAGCATAACTTCAAACTGTTATCAGATAAACTCTGGCATTACTATAGCATAACATCAAACTGTTATCAGATATACTCCTTGCATTACTATAGCATAACTTCAAACTTTATCAGATAAACTCATGCATTACTATAGCATAACCCCAAACTGTTAGCAGATAAACTCCTTGCATTGTTATAGCTTAACCAAACTGTTTATCAAACAAACCTTTATCAAACTGTTATGGATAAACTCCTTATATTACTATAGCATAACTTCAAACTGTTATCAGATAAACTTTTTATTATTATAGCATAACTTCAAACTTATCAGATAAACCTTGCATTACTATAGCATAGCACAAACTGTTATCAGATAAACTCTTGCATTACTATAGCATAACTTCAAACTGTTATCAGATAAACTCCTTGCATTACTATATCATAACTCAAACTGTTATCAGATAAAGTCCTTTCATTACTATAGCATAACTTCAAACTGTTATCAGATAAACTCCTTGCCTTACTATAGCACAACATCAAATTATTATTAGATAAACTCCTTCCCTTATTATAGCAAAACTTCAAACTGTTATCAGATAAACTCATTGTATTACTATAGCATAACTTCAAATTGTTATCAGATAAACTCCTTGCATTACTATAGCATAACTTCAAACTGTTATCAAATAAACTCCTTGCATTACTATAGCATAACTTCAAACTGTTATCAAATATACTCCTTGCATTACTAGAGCATAACATCAAACTGTTATCAGATAAACTCCTTCCATTACTATAGCATAACTTCAAACTGTTATCAGACAAACTCCTTGCATTACTATAGCATAACATCAAACTGTTATCAGATAAACTCCTTGCATTACTATAGCATAACATCAAACTGTTATCAGATAAACTCCTTGCATTACTACAGCATAACTTCAAACTGTTATGAAATAAATTCTTTGCATTACTATAGCATAACTTCAAACTGTTATCAGATAAACTCCTTTCAATACTATAGCATAACTCAAATTGTTATCAGATAAACTCCTTGCATTACTATATTTCTATAGCATAACTTCAAACTGTTATCAGATAAACTCCTTGCATTACTATAGCATAACTTCAAACTGTTATCAGCATTACTATAGCATAACTCAAACTGTTATTAGATAAACTCCTTGCATTACTATAGCATAACTTCAAACTGTTATCAGATAAACTCCTTGCATTACTATAGCATAACTTCAAACTGTTATCAGACAATCTCCATGCATTACAATAGCATAACATCAAACTGTTATCAGATAAACTCCATGAATTACTATAGCATAACTTCAAACTGTTATCAGATAAACTCCTTGCATTACTATAGCATAACTTCAAACTGTTATCAGATAAACTCCTTGCATTACTATAGCATAACATCGAACGGTTATCAGATAAACTCCTTGTATTATAGCATAACTTCAAACTGTTATCAGATAAACTCCTTGCATTACTATAGCATAACTCAAACTGTTATCAGAAAAACTCCTTGCATTACTATAGCATAACTTCAAACTGTTATCAGATAACCCCTGGCATTACTATAGCATAACTTCAAACTGTTATCAGATAAACTCTTTGCATTACCATAGCATAACTTCAAACTGTTATCAGATAAACTCCTTGCATTACTATAGCATAACTCAGGTTATCAGACAAACTCCTTGCATTACTATAGCATAACATCAAATTGTTATCAGATAAACTCCTTGCATTACTATAGCATAACTTCAAACTGTTATCAGATAAACTCCTTGCATTACTATAGCATAACTTCAAACTGTTATCAGATAAACTCCTTATTACTATAGCATAACTTCAAACTGTTATCAGATAAACTCCTTGCATTACTATAGCATAACTGTTATCAGATAAACTCCTTGCATTACTATAGCATAACCTCAAACTGTTATCAGAAAAACTCCTTGTATTACTATAGCATAACTTCAAACTGTTATCAGATAACTCCTTGCATTACTATAGCATAACTTCAAACTGTTATCAGATAAACTCCTTGCATTACTATAGCATAACTTCAAACTGTTATCAGATAAACTCCTTGCATTACTATAGCATAACTCAAACTGTTATCAGATAAAGTCCGTATATTACTATAGCATAACATAAAACTGTTTTCAGATAAACTCCTTGCATTACTGCAGCATAACTTCAAACTGTTATCAGATAAACTCCTTGCATTATTATAGAATAACTTCAAACTATTATCAGATAAACTCCTTGCATAACTATAGCATAACTCAAACTGTTATCAGATAAACTCTTTGCATTACTATAGCATAACTTCAAACTATCAGATAAACTCCTCGCATTACTATAGCATAACTTCAAACTGTTATCAGATAAAGTCCTTTCATTACTATAGCATAACTCAAATTGTTTTCAGATAAACTCCTTGTATTAGTATAGCATAACATCAAACTGTTATCCGATAAACTCCTTGCATTATTATAGCATAACTTCAAACTGTTATCAGATAAACTCCTTGCATTACTATAGCATAACTTCAAACTGTTATCAGATAAACTCCTGGCATTACTATGGCATACCTTCAAACTATCAGATAAACTCCTTGCATTACTATAGCATAACTTCAAACTGTTATCAGATAAACTCCATGCATTACTATAGCATAACTTCAAACTGTTATCAGATAAACTCCTTTCATTACTATAGCATAACTCAAACTGTTATCAGATAAACTCCTTGCATTACTATAGCATAACTTCAAACTGTTATCAGATAAACCTTGCATTACTAGAGCATAACACCAAACTGTTACCAGATAAACTCCTTGCATTAGTATAGCATAACATAAAACTGTTTTCAGATAAACTCCTTGCATTACTGCAGCATAACTTCAAACTGTTATCAGATAAACTCCTTGCATTATTATAGAATAACTTCAAACTATTATCAGACAAACTCCTTGCATTACTAAATCATAACATCAAATTGTTATCAGATAAACTCCTTGTATTACTATAGCATAACTTCAAAATATTATCAGAAAAAACTCCTTGCATTACTATAACATATCATCAAACTGTTATCAGATAAACTCCTTGCATTACTATAGCACAATTTCAAACTCTTATCAGATAAACTCCTTGCATTACTGTAGCATAACTTCAAACTGTTATCAGATAAACTCCTTGCATTACTATAGCATAACTTCAAACTGTTATCAGATAAACTCCTTGCATTACTATAGCATAACTTCAAACTGTTATCAGATAAACTCCTTGCATTACTATAGCATAACTTCAAACTGTTATCAGATAAACTCCTTGCATTACTATAGCATAACTTCAAACTGTTATCAGAAAAACTCCTTCCATTACTATAGCATAACTTCAAACTGTTATCAGACAAACTCCTTGCATTACTATAGCATAACATCAAACTGTTATCAGAAAAACTCCTTGCATTACTATAGCATAACTTCAAACTGATATCAGATAAACTCCTTTCATTACTATAGCATAACATCAAACTGTTATCAGATAAACTCATTGCATTACTATAGCATAACTTCAAACTGTTATCAGATAAACTCCTTTCAATACTATAGCATAACTTCAAACTGTTATCAGATAAACTCCTTGCATTACTATAGCATAACTTCAAACTGTTATCAGATAAACTCCTTGCATTACTATAGCATAACTTCAAACTGTTATCAGATAAACTCCTTGCATTACTATAGCATAACTTCAAACTGTTATCAGATAAACCTTGCATTACTATAGCATAACTTCAAACTGTTATCAGATAAACTCCTTGCATTACTATAGCATAACTTCAAACTGTTATCAGATAAACTCCTTGCATTACTATAGCATAACTTCAAACTTTTATCAAATAAACTCTTTGCATTACTATAGCATAACGTCAAACTGTTATCAGATATACTCCTTGCATTACTATAGCATAACTTCAAACTGTTATCAGATAGACTCCTTGCATTACTATAGCATAACTTCAAAGTGTTATCAGATAAACTCCTTGCATTACTATAGCATAACTTCAAACTGTTATCAGATAAACTCCTTGCATTACTATAGCATAACTTCAAACTGTTATCAGATAAACTCCTTGCATTACTATAGCATAACTTCAAACTATCAGATAAGCACCTCGCATTACTATAGCATAACTTCAAACTGTTATCAGATAAAATCCTTTCATTACTATAGCATAACTCAAACTGTTATCAGATAAACTCCTTGCATTACTATAGCATAACTTCAAACTGTTATCAGATAAACTCCTGGCATTACTATAGCATAACTTCAAACTGTTATCAGATAAACTCCTTGCATTACTATAGCATAACTTCAAACTGTTATCAGATAAAGTCCTTTCATTACTATAGCATAACGGAAACTGTTATCAGAAAAACTCCTTGCATTACTATAGCATAACTACAAACTGTTATCAGATAAACTTCTTGCATTACTATAGCATAACTTCAAACTGTTATCAGATAAACTCCTTGCATTACTATAGCATAACTTCAAACTGTTATCAGATAAACTCCTTGCATTACTATAGCATAACTTCAAACTGTTATCAGATAAACTCCTTGCATTACTATAGCATAACTTCAAACTGTTATCAGATAAACTCCTTGCATTACTATAGCATAACTTCAAACTGTTATCAGATAAACTCCTTGCATTACTATAGCATAACTTCAAACTGTTATCAGATAAACTCCTTGCATTACTATAGCATAACTTCAAACTGTTATCAGATAAACTCCTTGCATTACTATAGCATAACTTCAAACTGTTATCAGATAAACTCCTTGCATTACTATAGCATAACTCAAACTGTTATCAGATAAACTCCTTGCATTACTATAGCATAACTTCAAACTGTTATCAGATAAACTCCTTGCATTACTATAGCATAACTTCAAACTGTTATCAGATAAACTCCTTGCATTACTATAGCATAACTTCAAACTGTTATCAGATAAACTCCTTGCATTACTATAGCATAACTCAAACTGTTATCACATAAACTCCTTTCATTACTATAGTTTAACTTCAAACTGTTATCAGATAAACTCCTTTCATTACTATATCATAACTTTATACTGTTATCATATAAACTCCTTGCATTACTATAGCATAACTCAAACTGTTATCAGATAAACTCCTTGCATTACTATAGCATAACTTCAAACTGTTATCAGATAAACTCCTTGTATTACTATAGCATAACTTCAAACTGTTATCAGATAAACTACTTATATTACTATATGATAACTTCAAATAGTTATTAGATAAACTCGTTGCATCACTATGGCATAACTTCAAACTGTTATCAGATAAACTCCTTGCATTACTATAGCATAACTTCAAACTGTTATCAGATAAACTCCTTGCATTACTATAGCATAACTTCAAACTGTTATCAGATAAACTCCTTGCATTACTATAGCATAACTTCAAACTGTTATCAGATAAACTCCTTGCATTACTATAGCATAACTTCAAACTGTTATCAGATAAACTCCTTGCATTACTATAGCATAACTTCAAACTGTTATCAGATAAACTCCTTGCATTACTATAGCATAACTTCAAACTGTTATCAGATAAACTCCTTGCATTACTATAGCATAACTTCAAACTGTTATCAGATAAACTCCTTGCATTACTATAGCATAACTTCAAACTGTTATCAGATAAACTCCTTGCATTACTATAGCATAACTTCAAACTGTTATCAGATAAACTCCTTGCATTACTATAGCATAACCTCAAACTGTTATCAGATAAACTCCTTCCATTACTATAGCATAACTTCAAACTGTTATCAGATAAACTCCTTGCATTACTATAGCATAACATCAAACTGTTATCAGATATACTCCTTGCATTACTATAGCATTACATCAGACTGTTATCAGATATACTCCTTGCATTACTTTAGCATAACTACAAACTTTTATCAGATAAACTCATGGCATTACTATAGCATAACTTCAAACTGTTAGCAGATAAACTCCTTGCATTACTATAGCATAACTTCAAACTGTTATCAGATAAACTCCTTGCATTACTATAGCATAACTTCAAACTGTTATCAGATAAACTCCTTGCATTACTATAGCATAATTCAAACTGCTATCAGATAAACTCCTTGCATTACTATAGCATAACTTCAAACTGTTATCAGATAAACTCCTTGCATAACTATAGCATAACTCAAACTGTTATCAGATAAACTCCTTGCATTACTATAGCATAACTCAAACTGTTATTAGATAAACTCCTTGCATTACTATAGAATAACTTCAAACTGTTATCAGATAAACTCCTTCCATTACTATAGCATAACTTCAAACTGTTATCAGATAAACTCCTTGCATTACTATAGCATAACATCGAACGGTTATCAGATAAACTCCTTGCATTACTATAGCATAATTTCAAAACTGTTATCGGATAAACTCATTGCATTACTATAGCATAACTTCAAACTGTTATCAGATAAACTCCTTGCATTACTATAGCATAACTTCAAACTGTTATCAGATAAACTCCTTGCATTACTATAGCATAACTTCAAACTGTTATCAGATAAACTCCTTGCATTACTATAGCATAACTTCAAACTGTTATCAGATAAACTCCTTGCATTACTATAGCATAACTTCAAACTGTTATCAGAAAAACTCCTTGCATTACTATAGCATAACTACAAACTGTTATCAGATAAACTCCTTGCATTACTATAGCATAACTTCAAACTGTTATCAGATAAACTCCTTGCCTTATTATAGCATAACTTCAAACTGTTATCAGATAAACTCCTTGCATTACTATAGCATAACTTCAAACTTTTATCAGATAAACTCATGGCATTACTATAGCATAACTTCAAACTGTTAGCAGATAAACTCCTTGCATTACTATAGCATAACTTCAAACTGTTATCAGATAAACTCCTTGCATTACTATAGCATAACTTCAAACTGTTATCAGATAAACTCCTTGCATTACTATAGCATAACTTCAAACTGTTATCAGATAAACTCCTTGCATAACTATAGCATAACTTCAAACTGTTATCAGATAAACTCCTTGCATTACTATAGCATAACTTCAAACTGTTATCAGATAAACTCCTTGCATTACTATAGCATAACTTCAAACTGTTATCAGATAAACTCCTTGCATTACTATAGCATAACTTCAAACTGTTATCAGATAAACTCCTTGCATTACTATAGCATAACTTCAAACTGTTATCAGATAAACTCCTTGCATTACTATAGCATAACTTCAAACTGTTATCAGATAAACTCCTTGCATTACTATAGCATAACTTCAAACTGTTATCAGATAAACTCCTTGCATTACTATAGCATAACTTCAAACTGTTATCAGATAAACTCCTTGCATTACTATAGCATAACTTCAAACTGTTATCAGATAAACTCTTTGCATTAATATAGCATAACTTCAAACTGTTATCAGATAAACTCCTTGCATTACTGCAGCATAACTTCAAACTGTTATCAGTTAAACTCCTTGCATTACTATAGCATAACTTCAAACTACTATCAGATAAACTCCTTGTATTGTTATAGCATAACATGAAACTGTTAACAGATAAACTCCATGCATTACTATAGCATAACTTCAAACTGTTATCAGATAAACTCCATGAATTACTATAGCATAACTTCAAACTGTTATCAGATAAACTCTTTGCATTACTATAGCATAACTTCAAACTATCAGATAAACTCCTTGCATTACTATAGCATAACTTTAAAACGTTATCAGATATACTCCTTGCCTTACTATAGCACAACTTCAAATTGTTATTAGATAAACTCTTTGCATTACTATAGCATAACTTCAAACTATCAGATAAACTCCTTGCATTACTATAGCATAACTTCAAACTGTTATCAGATATAGTCCTTTCATTACTGTAGCATAACTCAAACTGTTATCAGATAAACTCTTTGCATTACTATAGCATAACTTCAAACTGTTATCAGATAAACTGCATGCGTTACTATAGCAGAACTTCAAACTGTTATCAGATAAAGTCCTTGCATTACTATAGCATCACTCAAACTGTTATCAGATAAACTCCTTGCATTACAATAGCATAACATCAAACTGTTATCAGATAAACTCCTTGCATTACTATAGCATAAACTCAAAATGTTATCAGATAAATTCATTGCATTACTATAGGATAACTTAAACTGTTATCAGATAAACTCTTTGCATTACCATAGCATAACTTCAAATTATAATCAGATAAACTCCTTGCATTACTATAGCATAACTTCAAACTGTTATCAGATATAGTCCTTTCATTACTGTAGCATAACTCAAACTGTTATCAGATAAACTCTTTGCATTACTATAGCATAACTTCAAACTATCAGATAAACTCCTTGCATTACTATAGCATAACATCAAATTGTTATCAGATAAACCCCTTGCATTACTATAGCATAACTTCAAACTGTTATCATAAAAAACTCATTGCATTACTATAGCATAACTCAAACTGTTATCAGATAAACACCTTGTATTACTATAGCATAACTTCAAACTATCACATAAACTCCTTGCATTAATATAGCATAATTCCAAACTCTTATCAGATAAACTCCTTGCATTACTGTAGCATAACTTCAAACTGTTGTAAGATAAAATCTTTGCAATACTATAGCATAACTCAAACTGTTATTAGATAAATTCCTTGTATTACTATAGCAAAACTTCAAACTGTTGTCAGATAAACTCCTTGCGTTACTATAGCATAACTTCAAACTTTTATCAGATAAACTCCTTGCATTAATATAGCATAACTTAAACTGTTATCAGATAAACTCCTTATATTACTATATCATAACTTTAAAACGTTATCAGATATACTCCTTGCCTTACTATAGCACAACTTCAAATTGTTATTAGATAAACTCCTTGCCTTATTATAGCATAACTTCAAACTGTTATCAGATATAGTCCTTTCATTACTGTAGCATAACTCAAATTGTTATCAGATAAACTCCTTGTATTACTATAGAATAACTTCAAATTGTTATCAGATAAATTCCTTGTATTACTATAGCATAACTTCAAACTATCAGATACACTCCTTACATTACTATAGCATAACTTCAACCTGTTATCAGATAATCTCCTCGCATTACTATAACATAACTCAAACTGTTATCAGATAAACTCCTTGCATTACTATAGCATAACTTCAAACTATCAGATAAACTCCTTGCATTACTATAGCATAACTTCAAACTGTTATCAGATAAAATCCTTGCATTACTATAGCATAACTTCAAACTGTTATCAGGTAAACTCCTTGCATTATTATAGCAAAACTCAAACTTTTGTCAGAAAAACTCCTTGTATTACTATAGCATAACTTCATACTATCAGATAAACTCCTTGTATTACTATAGCATAACTTCAAACTGTTATCAGATAAACTCCTTTCAATACTATAGCATAACTCAAATTGTTATCAGATAAACTCCTTCCATTACTATAGCATAACATCAAACTGTTATCAGATAAACTCCTTGCACTACTATAGCATAAACTCGAAATGTTATCAGATAAACTCCTTGCATTACTATAGGATAACTTAAACTGTTATCAGATAAACTCTTTGCATTACTATAGCATAACTTCAAACTATCAGATAAACTCCTTGCATTACTATAGCATAACTTCAAACTGTTATCAGATATAGTCCTTTCATTACTGTAGCATAACTCAAACTGTTATCAGATAAACTCCTTGCATTACTATAGCATAACTTCAAACTGTTATCAGAAAAAACTCATTGCATTACTATAGCATAACTCAAACTGTTATCAGATAAACACCTTGTATTACTATAGCATAACTTCAAACTGTTGTAAGATAAACTCTTTGAATTACTATAGCATAACTCAAACTGTTATTAGATAAATTCCTTGTATTACTATAGCAAAACTTCAAACTGTTATCAGATAAATTCCTTGTATTACTATAGCAAAACTTCAAACTGTTATCAGATAAACTCCTTGCGTTACTATATCATAACGTCAAACTTTTATCAGATAAACTCCTTGCATTAATATAGCATAACTTAAACTGTTATCAGATAAACTCCTTATATTACTATATCATAACTTTAAAACGTTATCAGCTATACTCCTTGCCTTACTATAGCACAACTTCAAATTGTTATTAGATAAACACCTTGCCTTGTTATAGCATAACTTCAAACTGTTATCAGATAAAGTCCTTTCATTGCTGTAGCATAACTCAAATTGTTATCAGATAAACTCCTTGTATTACTATAGAATAACTTCAAATTGTTATCAGATAAATTCCTTGTATTACTATAGCATAACGTCAAACTATCAGATACACTCCTTACATTACTATAGCATAACTTCAACCTGTTATCAGATAATCTTCTCGCATTACTATAACATAACTCAAACTGTTATCAGATAAACTCCTTGCATTACTATAGCATAACTTCAAACTATCAGATAAACTCCTTGCATTACTATAGCATAACTTCAAACTGTTATCAGACAAACTCCATGCATTACTATCGCATAATTCAAACTATTATCAGATAAACTCCTTGTATAACTATAGCAAAACTTCATACTATCAGATAAACTCCTTGCATTACTATAGCATAACTTCAAACTGTTATCAGATAAACTCCTTGCATTACTATAGCATAACTTCAAACTGCTATCAGATAAACTCATTGTATTACTATGGCATACTTTCAAACTATCTTATAAACTACATGCATTACTATAGCATAACTTCAAACTGTTATCAGACAAACTCCATGCATTACCATCGCATAATTCAAACTATTATCAGATAAACTCCTTGTATAACTATAGCAAAACTTCATACTATCAGATAAACTCCTTGCATTACTATAGCATAACTTCAAACTGTTATCAGATAAACTCCTTGCATTACTATAGCATAACTTGAAACTGCTATCAGATAAACTCATTGTATTACTATGGCATACTTTCAAACTATCTGATAAACTACATGCATTACTATAGCATAACTTCAAACTGTTATCAGATAATCTCCTTGCATTACTATAGCATAACTCAAACTGTTATCAGATAAACTCATTGTATTACTATGGCATACTTTCAAACTATCTGATAAACTACATGCATTACTACAGCATAACTTCAAACTGTTATCAGATAAAGTCCTTTGGTTACTATAACATAACTCAAACTGCTATCAGATAAACTCCTTGTATTACTATAGCATAACATGAAACTGTTATCAGATAAACTTCATGCATTACTATAGCATAACTTCAAACTGTTATCAGATAAACTCCTTGCATTACTATAGCATAACTTCAAACTGTTATCAGATAAACTGCTGGCATTACTATAGCATAACTTCAAACTGTTATCAGATACAATCCTTGGCCTTCTACAGCATAACTTCAAACTGTTATCAGATAAACTCATTGCTTTACTATAGCATAACTCAAACTGTTATCAGATAAACTTTTTGCATTACTATAGCATAACTTCAAACTATCAGATAAACTCCTTGCATTACTATAGCATAACATCAAATTGTTATCAGATAAACCCCTTGCGTTACTATAGCATAACTTCAAAATGTTATCATAAAAAACTCATTGCATTACTATAGCATAACTCAAACTGTTATCAGATAAACACCTTGTATTACTATAGCATAACTTCAAACTATCACATAAACTCCTTGCATTAATATAGCATAATTCCAAACTCTTATCAGATAAACTCCTTGCATTACTGTAGCATAACTTCAAACTGTTGTAAGATAAAATCTTTGCAATACTATAGCATAACTCAAACTGTTATTAGATAAATTCCTTGTATTACTATAGCAAAACTTCAAACTGTTGTCAGATAAACTCCTTGCGTTACTATAGCATAACTTCAAACTTTTATCAGATAAACTCCTTGCATTAATATAGCATAACTTAAACTGTTATCAGATAAACTCCTTATATTACTATATCATAACTTTAAAACGTTATCAGATATACTCCTTGCCTTACTATAGCACAACTTCAAATTGTTATTAGATAAACTCCTTGCCTTATTATAGCATAACTTCAAACTGTTATCAGATATAGTCCTTTCATTACTGTAGCATAACTCAAATTGTTATCAGATAAACTCCTTGTATTACTATAGAATAACTTCAAATTGTTATCAGATAAATTCCTTGTATTACTATAGCATAACTTCAAACTATCAGATACACTCCTTACATTACTATAGCATAACTTCTACCTGTTATCAGATAATCTCCTCACATTACTATAACATAACTCAAACGGTTATCAGATAAACTCTTTGCATTACTATAGCATAACTTCAAACTATCAGATAAACTCCTTGCATTACTATAGCATAACATCAAATTGTTATCAGATAAACCCCTTGCATTACTATAGCATAACTTCAAACTGTTATCATAAAAAACTCATTGCATTACTATAACATAACTCAAACTGTTATCAGATAAACACCTTGTATTACTATAGCATAACTTCAAACTATCACATAAACTCCTTGCATTAATATAGCATAATTCCAAACTCTTATCAGATAAACTCCTTGCATTACTGTAGCATAACTTCAAACTGTTGTAAGATAAAATCTTTGCAATACTATAGCATAACTCAAACTGTTATTAGATAAATTCCTTGTATTACTATAGCAAAACTTCAAACTGTTATCAGATAAACTCCTTGCGTTACTATAGCATAACTTCAAACTTTTATCAGATAAACTCCTTGCATTAATATAGCATAACTTAAACTGTTATCAGATAAACTCCTTATATTACTATATCATAACTTTAAAACGTTATCAGATATACTCCTTGCCTTACTATAGCACAACTTCAAATTGTTATTAGATAAACTCCTTGCCTTATTATAGCATAACTTCAAACTGTTATCAGATATAGTCCTTTCATTGCTGTAGCATAACTCAAATTGTTATCAGATAAACTCCTTGTATTACTATAGAATAACTTCAAATTGTTATCAGATAAATTCCTTGTATTACTATAGCATAACTTCAAACTATCAGATACACTCCTTACATTACTATAGCATAACTTCAACCTGTTATCAGACAAACTCCATGCATTACTATCGCATAATTCAAACTATTATCAGATAAACTCCTTGTATAACTATAGCAAAACTTCATACTATCAGATAAACTCATTGCATTACTATAGCATAGCTTCAAACTGTTATCAGATAAACTCCTTTCAATACTATAGCATAACTCAAATTGTTATCAGATAAACTCCTTGTATTATTATAGCATAACATCAAATTGTCATCAGATAAACTCCTTGCATTACTACAGCATAACTTCAAACTGTTATGAAATAAATTCCTTGCATTACTATAGCATAGCTTCAAACTGTTATCAGATAAACTCCATCCATTAGCATAGCATAACCTCAAACTGTTATCAGATATACTCCTTGCATTACTAGAGCATAACTTCAAACTGTTATCAGATAAACTCCTTGCATTACTATAGCATAATTCAAACTTTTATCAGATAAACTCCTTATATTACTATATAATAACTTCAAACGTTTATCAGATAAACTCCTTGCATTACTATGGCATACCTTCAAACTGTCAGATAAACTCCTTGCATTACTATAGCATAACTTGAAACTGTTATCAGATAAAGTCATTTCATTACTATAGCATAACTCAAACTGTTATCAGATAAACTCCTTGCATTACTATAGCATAACTTCAAACTGCTATCAGATAAACTCCTGGCATTACTATAGCATAACTTCAACCTGTTATTAGATATACTCTTTGCATTACTATAACATAACTTCAAACTGTTATCAGATAATCTCCTTGCATTACTATAGCATAACTCAAACTGTTATCAGATAAACTCCTTGTATTACTATGGCATACTTTCAAACTATCTGATAAACTACATGCATTACTACAGCATAGCTTCAAACTGTTATTAGATAAAGTCCTTTCGTTACTATAGCATAACTCAAACTGCTATCAGATAAACTCATTGTATTACTATAGCATAACTTCAAACTATCACATAAACTCCTTGCATTAATATAGCATAATTTCAAACTCTTATCAGATAAACTCCTTGCATTACTAAAGCATAACATCAAATTGTTATCAGATAAACCCCTTGCATTACTATAGCATAACTTCAAACTGTTATCAGAAAAAAACTCATTGCATTACTATAGCATAACTCAAACTGTTATCAGATAAACACCTTGTATTACTATAGCATAACTTCAAACTATCACATAAACTCCTTGCATTACTGTAGCATAACTTCAAACTGTTATTTGATAAACTCTTTTCATTACTGTAGCATAACTCAAATTGTTATCAGATAAACTCATTGTATTACTATAGCATAACATCAAATTGTTATCAGATAAACTCCTTGCATTACTATAGCATAACTTCAAACTGTTATCAAATAAATTCCTTGCATTACTATTTCATAACTTCAAACTGTTATCAGATAAACTCCTTCAATTACTATAGCATAACTTCAAACTGTTATCAGATATACTCCTTGCATTACTAGAGCATAACGTCAAACTGTTATCAGATAAACTCCTTGCATTACTATATCACAATTCAAACTTTTATCAGATAAACTCCTTATATTACTATATCATAACTTCAAACTGTTATCAGATATCTCCTGGCATTACTATTGCATAACTTCAATCTGTTATTAGATATACTCGTTGCATTACTAAAGCATAACTTCAAACTTTTTTCAGATAAACTCCTGACATTACTATAGCATAACTTCAAACAGTTAGCAGATAAACTCCTTGCATTACTATAGCTTAACTCAAACTGTTATCAGATAAACTCCTTATATTACTATAGCATAATTTCAAACTGTTATCAGATAAACTCCTTGGCTTTCTATAGCATAACTTCAAACTGTTATCAGATAAACTCCTTGCATTACTATAGCATAACTTCAGATTGTTATCAGATAAACTCCTTGCATTACTATAGCATAACTCAAACTGTTATCAGATAAACTCCTTGCATTACTATAGCATAACTTCAAACTGCTATCAGATAAACTCATTGTATTACTATGGCATACTTTCAAACTATCTTATAAACTACATGCATTACTATAGCATAACTTCAAACTGTTATCAGACAAACTCCATGCATTACCATCGCATAATTCAAACTATTATCAGATAAACTCCTTGTATAACTATAGCAAAACTTCATACTATCAGATAAACTCCTTGCATTACTATAGCATAACTTCAAACTGTTATCAGATAAACTCCTTGCATTACTATAGCATAACTTGAAACTGCTATCAGATAAACTCATTGTATTACTATGGCATACTTTCAAACTATCTGATAAACTACATGCATTACTATAGCATAACTTCAAACTGTTATCAGATAATCTCCTTGCATTACTATAGCATAACTCAAACTGTTATCAGATAAACTCATTGTATTACTATGGCATACTTTCAAACTATCTGATAAACTACATGCATTACTACAGCATAACTTCAAACTGTTATCAGATAAAGTCCTTTGGTTACTATAACATAACTCAAACTGCTATCAGATAAACTCCTTGTATTACTATAGCATAACATGAAACTGTTATCAGATAAACTTCATGCATTACTATAGCATAACTTCAAACTGTTATCAGATAAACTCCTTGCATTACTATAGCATAACTTCAAACTGTTATCAGATAAACTGCTGGCATTACTATAGCATAACTTCAAACTGTTATCAGATACAATCCTTGGCCTTCTACAGCATAACTTCAAACTGTTATCAGATAAACTCATTGCTTTACTATAGCATAACTCAAACTGTTATCAGATAAACTTTTTGCATTACTATAGCATAACTTCAAACTATCAGATAAACTCCTTGCATTACTATAGCATAACATCAAATTGTTATCAGATAAACCCCTTGCATTACTATAGCATAACTTCAAACTGTTATCATAAAAAACTCATTGCATTACTATAGCATAACTCAAACTGTTATCAGATAAACACCTTGTATTACTATAGCATAACTTCAAACTATCACATAAACTCCTTGCATTAATATAGCATAATTCCAAACTCTTTTCAGATAAACTCCTTGCATTACTGTAGCATAACTTCAAACTGTTGTAAGATAAAATCTTTGCAATACTATAGCATAACTCAAACTGTTATTAGATAAATTCCTTGTATTACTATAGCAAAACTTCAAACTGTTGTCAGATAAACTCCTTGCGTTACTATAGCATAACTTCAAACTTTTATCAGATAAACTCCTTGCATTAATATAGCATAACTTAAACTGTTATCAGATAAACTCCTTATATTACTATATCATAACTTTAAAACGTTATCAGATATACTCCTTGCCTTACTATAGCACAACTTCAAATTATTAGATAAACTCCTTGCCTTATTATAGCATAACTTCAAACTGTTATCAGATATAGTCCTTTCATTGCTGTAGCATAACTCAAATTGTTATCAGATAAACTCCTTGTATTACTATAGAATAACTTCAAATTGTTATCAGATACATTCCTTGTATTACTATAGCATAACTTCAAACTATCAGATACACTCCTTACATTACTATAGCATAACTTCAACCTGTTATCAGACAAACTCCATGCATTACTATCGCATAATTCAAACTATTATCAGATAAACTCCTTGTATAACTATAGCAAAACTTCATACTATCAGATAAACTCCTTGCATTACTATAGCATAGCTTCAAACTGTTATCAGATAAACTCCTTTCAATACTATAGCATAACTCAAATTGTTATCAGATAAACTCCTTGTATTATTATAGCATAACATCAAATTGTCATCAGATAAACTCCTTGCATTACTACAGCATAACTTCAAACTGTTATGAAATAAATTCCTTGCATTACTATAGCATAGCTTCAAACTGTTATCAGATAAACTCCATCCATTAGCATAGCATAACCTCAAACTGTTATCAGATATACTCCTTGCATTACTAGAGCATAACTTCAAACTGTTATCAGATAAACTCCTTGCATTACTAATATAGCATAATTCAAACTTTTATCAGATAAACTCCTTATATTACTATATAATAACTTCAAACGTTTATCAGATAAACTCCTTGCATTACTATGGCATACCTTCAAACTGTCAGATAAACTCCTTGCATTACTATAGCATAACTTGAAACTGTTATCAGATAAAGTCATTTCATTACTATAGCATAACTCAAACTGTTATCAGATAAACTCCTTGCATTACTATAGCATAACTTCAAACTGCTATCAGATAAACTCCTGGCATTACTATAGCATAACTTCAATCTGTTATTAGATATACTCCTTGCATTACTATAACATAACTTCAAACTGTTATCAGATAATCTCCTTGCATTACTATAGCATAACTCAAACTGTTATCAGATAAACTCCTTGTATTACTATGGCATACTTTCAAACTATCTGATAAACTACATGCATTACTACAGCATAGCTTCAAACTGTTATTAGATAAAGTCCTTTCGTTACTATAGCATAACTCAAACTGCTATCAGATAAACTCATTGTATTACTATAGCATAACATCAAATTGTTATCAGATAAACTCCTTGCATTACTATAGCATAACTTCAAACTGTTATCAAATAAATTCCTTGCATTACTATTTCATAACTTCAAACTGTTATCAGATAAACTCCTTCAATTACTATAGCATAACTTCAAACTGTTATCAGATATACTCCTTGCATTACTAGAGCATAACTTCAAACTGTTATCAGATAAACTCCTTGCATTATTATAGCATAATTCAAACTT
>NC_056744.1:1842088414-1842121652 GCF_019279795.1 Protopterus annectens | reverse complement strand
ATTTTTTTAACTATAAGTTGTGTGTATCTATTTATGTGTATGTATGTATATTTTAACTATAAGTTGTGTGTGTATCTATTTATGTGTATGTACATATTTTAACTATAAGTTGTGTGTGTATCTATTTATGTGTATGTATGTATATTTTAACTATAAGTTGTGTGTATCTATTTATGTGTATATGTATATTTTAACTATAAGTTGTGTGTATCTATTTATGTGTATGTATGTATATTTTAACTATAAGTTGTGTGTTTATCAATTTATGTGTATGTATGTATATTTTAACTATAAGTTGTGCGGGTATCTATTTATGTTTATGTACGTATATTTTAACTATAAGTTGTTTGTGTATCTATTTGTGTGTATTTATGTATATTTTAACTATAAGTTGTGTGTGTATCTATTTTTGTGTATGTATGTATATTATAACTACAAGTTGTGTGTGTATCTATCTATTTATGTGTATTTATGTATATTTTAACTACAAGTTGTGTGTATCTATTTATGTATCTGTATGTATGTATATTTTAACTATAAGTTGGTGTATCTATTTATGTGTATGTACATATATTTTAACTATAAGTTGTGTATGTATCTATTTATGTGTATGTATGTATATTTTAACTATAAGTTGTGTGTATCTATTTATGTGTATGTATATTTTAACTATAAGTTGTGTGTGTATCTATTTATGTGTATGTACGTATATTTTAACTATAAGTTGTGTGTGTATCTATTTATGTGTATTTACGTATATTTTAACTATAAGTTGTGTGTATCTATTTATGTGTATTTATGTATATTTTAACTATAAGTTGTGTGTGTATCTATTTATGTGTATGTATGTATATTTTAACTATAAGTTGTGTGTGTATCTATTTATGTGTATGTACTTATATTTCAATTATAAGTTGTGTGTGTAGCTATTTATGTGTATGTATGCTTATTTAACTATAAGTTGTGTGTATCTATTTATATGTAAGTATGTACAGATTAGCTAGAAGTTGTGTGTATCTATTTATGTATATGTATGTAGATTTTAACTATAAGTTGTGTGTGTATCTATTTATATGTATGTATATTTTAACTATAAGTTGTGTGTGTATCTATTTATGTATATGTATGTATATTTTAACTATAAGTTGTGTGTGTATCTATTTATGTGTATGTACGTATATTTTAACTATAAGTTGTGTGTGTATCTATTTATGTGTATTTACGTATATTTTAACTATAAGTTGTGTGTGTATCTATTTATGTATATGTATGTATATTTTAACTATAAGTTGTGTGTGTATCTATTTATGTATATGTATGTATATTTTAACTATAAGTTGTGTGTGTATCTATTTATGTGTATGTACATATATTTTAACTATAAGTTGTGTGTGTATCTATTTTTGTGTATTTATGTATATTTTAACTATAAGTTGTGTGTGTATCTTTTTATGTATATGTATGCATATTTTAACTATAAGTTGTGTGTATCTATTTATATGTATATATGTATATTTTAACTATACGTTGTGTGTATCTATTTATGTGTATGTACGTATATTTTAACTATAAGTTGTGTGTGTATCTTTTTATGTGTATGTACCTATGTTTTACCTATAAGTTGTGCGTGTATCTATTTATGTGTATGTATATTTAAACTATAAGTTGTGAGGGTATCCATTTATGTGTATGTATGTATGTATGTATATTTTAACTATAAGTTGTGTGTGTATCTATTTATGTGTATGTACATATATTTTAACTATAAGTTGTGTGTGTATCTTTTTATGTATATGTATGCATATTTTAACTATAAGTTGTGTGTATCTATTTATATGTATATATGTATGTACAGATTAGAAGTTGTGTGTGTATCTATTTATGTGTATGTATATTTAAACTATAAGTTGTGAGAGTATCTATTTATGTGTATGTATGTATGTATATTTTAACTATAAGTTGTGTGTGTATTTATTTATGTGTATGTATATTTAACTATAAGTTGTGAGAGTATCTATTTATGTATGTATGTATATTTTAACTATAAGTTGTGTGTAAAGCTATTTATGTGCATGTATTTATACTTTAACTATAAGTTTTGTGTGTATTCATTTATGGGTATGTAAGTATATTTTAAATATAAGTTGTGTGTGTATCTATTTATGTTTATTTACATATATTTTAACTATAAATTGTGTGTGTATCTATTTATGTGTATGTAAGCATATTTTAACAATAAATTGTGTGTGTATCTATTTATGTGCATATATGTATATTTTAACTATAAGGTGTGTGTATCTATTTATTTGTATGTAGGTATATTTTAACTATAAGTTGTGTGTGTATCTATTTATGTGTATTTATGTATATTTTAACTATAAGTTGTGTATCTATTTATGTGTATGAATGTATATTTTAACTATAAGTTGTGTGTGTATCTATTTATGTGTATGTACGTATATTTTAACTATAAGTTGGGATGTATCTATTTATGTGTATGTGCGTATATTTTAACTATAAGTTGTTTGTGTATCTATTTATGTATATATATATATTTTAACTATAAGTTGTGTGTGTATCTATTTATGTGTATGTAAATATAGTTTAACTATATGTTGTGTGTGTACTATTTATGTGTATGTATGCATATTTTAACTATAAGTTGTGTGTGTATCTATTTATGTGTATGTATGTATATTTTAACTAGAAGTTGTGTGTATCTATTTATGTATATGTATGTATATTTTAACTATAAGTTGTGTGTGTATCTATTTATGTATACGTATGTATATTTTAACTATAAGTTGTGTGTTTATCTATTTATGTGTATGTACATATAGTTTAACTATATGTTGTGTGTATCTATTTATGTGTATGTACATACACTTTAACTATAAATTGTGTGTGTATCTATTTATGTGTATTTATGTATATTTTAACTATAAGTTGTGTGTCTCTATTTATGTGTATGTAGATTTTAACTATAAGTAATGTGTATCTATTTATTTATATGTATGTATATTTTAACTATAAGTTGTGTGTTTATCTATTTCTGTATATGTATGTATATTTTAACTATAAGTTGTGTGTGTATCTATTTATGTATATGTATGTATATTTTAACTATAAGTTGTGTGTGTATCTATTTATGTGTATGTATGTATATTTTAACTATAAGTTGTGTGTATCTATTTATGTGTATGTTCTTATATTTTAATTATAAGTTGTGTGTGTAGCTATTTATGTGTATGTACGTATATTTTAACTATAAGTTGTGTGTGTATCTATTTATGTGTATTTATGTATATTTTAACTATAAGTTGTGTGTGTATCTATTTTTGTGTATTTACGTATATTTTAACTATAAGTTGTGTGTGTATCTATTTATGTGTATGTATGTATATTTTAACTATAAGTTGTGTGTGTATCTATTTATGTGTATGTACTTATATTTTAACTATAAGTTGTGTGTGTAGCTATTTATGTGTATGTATGCTTATTTAACTATAAGTTGTGTGTATCTATTTATATGTAAGTATGTACAGATTAGCTAGAAGTTGTGTGTGTATCTATTTATGTGTATGTATGTATATTTTAACTATAAGTTGTGTGTGTATCTATTTATGTGTATGTATGTATATTTTAACTATAAGTTGTGTGTGTATCTATTTATGTGTATGTACGTATATTTTAACTATAAGTTGTGTGTATCTATCTATGTGTATGTATATTTTAACTATAAGTTGGGTGTGTATCTATTTGTGTGTATTTATGTATATTTTAACTATAAGTTGTGTGTGTATCTATTTATGTATATGTATGTATATTTTAACTATAAGTTGTGTGTATCTATTTATGTATATGTATGTATATTTTAACTATAAGTTGTGTGTATCTATTTACGTATATGTATGTATATTTTAACTATAAGTTGTGTGTGTTTCTATTTATGTATATGTATATATAGTTTAACTATAAGTTGTATTTGTATCTATTTATGTATATGTATGTATATTTTAACTATAAGTTGTGTGTGTATCTATTTATGTATATGTATGTATATTTTAACTATAAGTTGTGTGTTTATCTATTTATTTGTATTTACATATATATTTAACTATAAGTTGTGTGTATCTATTTTTGTGTATTTATGTATATTTTAACTAATAGTTATGTGTGTATCTATTTATGCATATGTATGAATGTTTTAACTATAAGTTGTGTGTGTATCTATGTATATGTATGTATATATTTTAACTTTAAGTTGTGTGTGTATCTATTTCTGTGTATGTACATATAGTTTAACTATATGTTGTGTGTACTATTTATGTGCATGTATGCATATTTTAACTATAAGTTGTGTGTGTATTTATTTATGGGTATGTATGTATATTTTAACTATAAGTTGTGTGTATCTATTTATGTGTATTTACGTATATTTTAACTATAAGTTGTGTGTGTATCTATTTATGTATATGTATATTTTAACTATAAGTTGGGTGTATATCTATTTATGTGTATGTACATATATTTTAACTATAAGTTGTGTATGTATCTATTTATTTGTATTTACTTATATTTTAACTATAAGTTGTGTGTGTATCTATTTATGTGTATGTATGCATATTTTAACTATAAGCTGAGTGTGTATCTATTTATTTGTATTTACTTATATTTTAACTATAAGTTGTGTGTGTATCTATTTATGTGTATGTAGTTATATTTAAATTATAAGTTGTGTGTGTAGCTATTTATGTGTATGTATGTTTATTTAACTATAAGTTGTGTGTATCTATTTCTGTGTATGTACGTATATTTTAACTATAAGTTGTGTGTGTAACTATTTATGTGTATTTATGTATATTTCAACTATAAGTTGTGTGTGTATCTATTTCTGTGTATTTACGTATTTTTTAACTATAAGTTGTGTGTGTATTTATACGTATGTATATTTTAACTATAAGTTGTGTGTTTATCTATTTATGTGTATGTACATATAGTTTAACTATATGTTGTGTGTATCTATTTATGTGTATGAATGTATATTTAACTATAAGTTATGTGCATCTATTAATGTGTATGTATGTATATTTTAACTATAAGTTGTGTGTCTATCTATTTATGTGTATTTACATATATTTTAACTATAAGTTGTGTATATCTATTTATGTGTAAGTATGTATATTTTAACTATAAATTGTGTGTATCTATTTATGTGTATGTATGGATATTTTAACTATAAGTTGTGTGTGTATTTATTTATGTGTATTTATGTATATTTTAACTATAAGTTGTGTGTTTATCTATTTATGTGTATGTACATATAGTTTAACTATATGTTGTGTGTATCTATTTATGTGTATGTATGTATATTTTAACTATAAGTTGTGTGTGTATCTATTTATGTATGTATGTATATTTTAACTATAAATTGTGTGTATCTGTTTATGTGTATGTATGTATATTTTAACTATAAGTTGTGTGTGTATCTATTTATGTGTATGTATGTATATTTTAACTATAAGTTGTGTGTGTATCTATTTTTGTGTATTTACGTATATTTTAACTATAAGTTGTGTGTTTATCTATTTATGTGTATGTACATATAGTTTAACTATATGTTGTGTATCTATTTATGTGTATGTATGTATATTTAACTATAAGTTATGTGTATCTATTAATATGTATGTACTTATATTTTAATTATAAGTTGTGTGTGTATCTATTTATGTATATGTATGTATATTTTAACTATAAGTTGTGTGTGTATATTTTTGTATAGGTATGTATATTTTAACAATAAGTTGTGTGTGAGTCTATTTATGCATATGTATGCATATTTTAACTATAAGTTGTGTGTGTATCTATTTATCTGTATGTACTTATATTTTAACTATAAGTTCTGTGTATCTATTTATATGTATGTATATTTTAACTATAAGTTGTGTGTGTATCTATTTATGTGTATGTATGTATATTTTAACTATAAGTTGTGTGTGTATCTATTTATATGCATGTATGTATATTTTAACTACACGTTGTGTGTGTATCTATTTATGTGTATGTATGTATATTTTAACTATAAGTTGTGTGTGTATTTATGTATATGTATATTTTAACTATAAGTTGTGTGTGTATCTATTTATGTGTATGTATATTTTAACTATAAGTTGTGTGTGTATCTATTTATGTGTATGTATATTTAAACTATAAGTTGTGAGAGTATCTATTTATGTGTATGTATGTATATTTTAACTATAAGTTGTGTGTGTATCTATTTATGTATGTATGTGTATATTTTAACTATAAGTTGTGTGTATCTATTTATGTATGTATATATTTTAACTATAAGTTGTGTGTGTATCTATTTATGTATATGTATGTATATTTTAACTATAAGTTGTGTGTGTATCTATTTATGTGTATGTACATATATTTTAACTATAAGTTGTGTGTATCTAGTTATATGTAAATATGTACAAATTAACTAGAAGTTGTGCGTGTATCTATGTGTATGTATGTATATTTTAACTATAAGTTGTGTGTGTAGCTATTTATGTGTATGTATGTATATTTTAACTATAAGTTGTGTGTGTATTTATTTATGTGTATTTATGTATATTTTAACTATCAGTTGTGTGTATCTATTTTTGTGTATGTATGTATATTTTAACTATAAGTTGTGTGTGTATCTATGTGTATGTATGTATATTTTAACTATAAGTTGTGTGTAGCTATTTATGTGTATGTACGTATACTTTAACTATAAGTTGTGTGTGCATCTATGTATGTGTATTTATGTATATTTTAACTATAAGTTGTGTGTGTATCTATTTATGCACATGTGTGTATATTTTAACTATAAGTTGGGTGTGTATCTATTTATGTGTATGTACGTATATTTTAAGTATAAGTTGTGTGTGTATCTATTTATGTGTATGTATGCATATTTAACTATAAGTTGTGTGTATCTATTTATGTGTATGTATGTATATTTTAACTATAAGTTGTGTGTATCTATTTATGTGTATGTATATATTTAACTATAAGTTGTGTGTATCTATTTATGTGTATGTATATTTTAACTATAAGTTGTGTATCTATTTATGTGTATGAATGTATATTTTAACTATAAGTTGTGTGTGTATCTATTTATGTGTACATATGTACATTTTAACTATAAGTTGTGTGTGTATCTATTTATGTGTATGTACATATAGTTTAATTATAAGTTGTGTGTATCTATTTATGTGTACTTACGTACATTTTAACTATAAGTTGTGTGTGTATCTATTTATGTGTATGTATGTATATTTTAACTATAAGTTGTGTGTGTATCTATTTATGTATGTATGTGTATATTTATAAGTTGTGTGTATCTATTTATGTGTATGTATATTTTAACTATAAGTTGTGTGTATCTATTTATGTATGTATGTATTTTAACTATAAGTTGTGTGTGTATCTATTTATGTGTATGTATATATTTAACTATAAGTTGTGTGTGTATCTATTTATGTACTTGTTTGTATATTTTAACTATAAGTTGTGTGTGTATCTATTTATGTATCTGTATGTATGTATATTTTAAGTATAAGTTGTGTTTATCTATTTATGTGTATTTACATATATTTTAACTATAAGTTGTGTGTGTATCTATTTATGTGTATGTATGTATATTTTAACTATAAGTTGTGTGTGTATCTATTTATGTATATGTATGTATATTTTAACTATAAGTTGTGTGTGTATCTATTTTTGTGTATGTACATATATTTTAACTATAAGTTTTGTGTGTATCTATGTATATGTATGTATATTTTAACTATAATTTGTGTGTGTATCTATTTCTGTGTATGTATGCTTATTTAACTATAAGTTGTGTGCGTATGTATTGATGTGAATATATGTATATATTAACTATAAGTTGTGTGTATCTATTTATGTATGTATGTATATTTTAACTATAAGTTGTGTGTGTATCTATTTATGTATATGTATATTTTAACTATAAGTTGTGTGTGTATCTATTTATGTGTATGTATATATTTTAACTATAAGTTGTGTGTATCTATTGATGTGTATGTACGTATATTTTAACTATAAGTTGTGTGTGTATCTATTTATGTGTATGTACGTATATTTTAACTATAAGTTGTGTGTGTATCTATTTTTGTGTATTCATGTATATTTTAACTCTAAGTTGTGTGTGTATCTATTTATGTGTATGTATATTTTAACTATAAGTTGTGTGTGTATCTATTTATGTGTATGTATATTTTAACTATAAGTTGTGTGTGTCTATTGTGTATGTATATTTTAACTATAAGTTGGGATGTATCTATTTATGTGTATGTACATATAATTGAAGTATAAGTTGTGTTTATCTGTTTATGTCTATTTACGTATATTTTTAGTATACGTTGTGTGTATCTATTTATGTGTATTTATGTACATTTTAACTATAAGTTTTGTGTGTATCTATTTATGTATATGTATGTATATTTTAACTATAAGTTGGGTGTGTATCTATTTATGTGTATTTACGTATATTTTAACCATAAGTTGTGTGTGTATCTATTTTTGTGTATTTACGTATATTTTAACTATAAGTTGTGTGTGTATCTATGTATATGTATGTATGTATATATTTTAACTATAAGTTGTGTGTGTATCTATTTATGTGTATGTATATATTTTAACTAGAAGTTGTGTATTTATCTATTTATGTGTATGTATGTATATTTTAACTATAAGTTATCTGTGTATCTATTTATGTGTATGTATGTATATTTTAACTATAAGTTGTGTGTGTATTTATGTGTATGTATATTTTAACTATAAGTTGTGTGTATCTATTTATGTGTATGTATGTATATTTTAACTATAAGTTGTGTGTGTATCTATTTATGTATGTATGTATATTTTAATTATAAATTGTGTGTGTAGCTATTTATGTGTATGTACGTATATTTTAACTATAAGTTGTGTGTGTATTTATTTATGTATGTATATATTTTAACTATAAGTTGTGTGTGTATTTATTTATTTATGTGTATTTATGTATATTTTAACTATAAGTTGTGTGTGTATCTATTTTTGTGTATTTATGTATATTTTAACTATAAGTTGTGTGTGTATCTATTTATGTGTATGTATATTTTAACTATAAGTTGTGTGTATCTATTTATGTGTATGTACATATTTTAACTATAAGTTGTGTGTGTATCTATTTATGTGTATGTATGCATATTTTAACTATAAGTTGTGTGTATCTATTTATGTGTATGTATAGATTAACTATAAGTTGTGTGTGTATCTATTTATGTGTATGTATGTATATTTTAACTATAAGTTGTGTGTGTATCTATTTATGTGTATGTATATTTTAACTATAAATTGTGTGTATCTATTTATGTATATGTATGTATATTTTAACTATAAGTTGTGTGTGTATCTATTTATGTGTATGTACGTATATTTTAACTATAAGTTGTGTGTGTATCTATTTTTGTGTATTCATGTATATTTTAACTCTAAGTTGTGTGTACCTATTTATGTATCTGCATGTACATATATTTTAACTATAAGTTGGGATGTATCTATTTATGTGTATGTACATATATTTTAACTATAAGTTGTGTGTGCATCTATGTATATGTATGTATATTTTAACTTTAAGTTGTGTGTGTATCTATTTCTGTATGTATGTATATTTTAACTATAAGTTGTGTGTGTATCTATTTATGTATGTATGTATATTTTAACTATAAGTCGTGTGTGTATCTATTTATGTATATGTATGTATGTATATTTTAACTATAAGTTGTGTGTGTATCTATTTATGTGTATGTACATATAGTTTAACTATATGTTGTGTGTATCTATTTATGTATATGTATGTATATTTTAACTATAAGTTGTGTGTGTATTTATGTATATGTATGTATATTTTAAATATAGGTTGTGTGTGTATGTATTTATGTGTATGTACGTATATTTTAACTATAAGTTATGTGTGTATCTATTTATGTGTATGTATATTTTAACTATAAGTTGTGTGTATCTATTTATATGTATGTACAGATTAGCTATAAGTTGTGTATGTATCTATTTATGTGTATGTATGTATATTTTAACTATAAGTTATGTGCCTATCTATTTATGTGTATGTATATTTTAACTATAAGTTGTGTGTGTATCTATTTATGTGTATGTATGTATATTTTAACTATAAGCTGTGTATCTATTTATGTGTATGTGTGTATATTTTAACTATAAGTTGTGTGTGTAGCTATTTATGTGTATGTATGTATATTTTAACTATAAGTTGTGTGTATCTATTTATGTGTATGTATATTTTAACTATAAGTTGTGTGTATGTATATTTAACTATAAGTTGTGTGTGTATCTATTTATGTGTATGTATGTATATTTTAACTATAAGTTGTGTGTGTATCTATTTATGTGTATGTATATTTTAACTATAAGTTGTGTGTGTATCTATTTATGTGTATGTATGTATATTTTAACTATAAGTTGTGTGTATCTATTTATGTGTATGTATATTTTAACTATAAGTTGTGTGTGTATCTATTTATGTGTATGTATGTATATTTTAACTATAAGTTGTGTGTGTATCTATTTATGTGTATGTATGTATATTTTAACTATAAGTTGTGTGTATCTATTTATGTGTATGTATGTATATTTTAACTATAAGTTGTGTGTGTATCTATTTATGTGTATGTATGTATATTTTAACTATAAGTTGTGTGTATCTATTTATGTGTATGTATATTTTAACTATAAGTTGTGTGTGTATCTATTTATGTGTATGTATGTATATTTTAACTATAAGTTGTGTGTGTATCTATTTATGTGTATGTATATTTTAACTATAAGTTGTGTGTGTATCTATTTATGTGTATGTATGTATATTTTAACTATAAGTTGTGTGTGTATCTATTTATATGTATTTATGTGTATGTATATTTTAACTATAAGTTGTGTGTGTATCTATTTATGTGTATGTATGTATATTTTAACTATAAGTTGTGTGTATCTATTTATGTGTATGTACATATTTTAACTATAAGTTGTGTGTGTATCTATTTATGTGTATGTATGTATATTTATGTATATTTTAACTATAAGTTGTGTGTATCTATTTATGTGTATGTATATTTTAACTATAAGTTGTGTGTTTATCTATTTATGTGTATGTATATATAGTTTAACTATATGTTGTGTGTATCTATTTATGTGTATGTATGTATATTTTAACTATAAGTTGTGTGTGTATCTATTTATGTATGTATGTATATTTTAACTATAAGTTGTGTGTGTATCTATTTATATGTATGTATATTTTAACTGTAAGTTGTGTGTGTATCTATTTATGTGTATGTACGTATATTTTAACTATAAGTTGTGTGTATCTATTTATGTGTAAGTATGTACATTTTAACTATAAGTTGTGTGTCTATCTATTTATGTGTATGTATGTATATTTTAACTATAAGTTGTGTGTGTATCTATTTATGTGTATGTATGTATATTTTAACTATTAGTTATCTGCGTATCTATTTATGTGTATGTATGTATATTTTAACTATAAGTTGGGTGTGTATCTATTTATGTATCTGTATGTATGTATATTTTAACTATAAGTTGGGATGTATCTATTTATGTGTATGTACATATATTTTAACTATAAGTTGTGTGTGTATCTATTTATGTGTATGTACGTATATTTTAACTATAAGTTGTGTGTGTATCTATTTATGTGTATGTACGTATATTTTAACTATAAGTTATGTGTGTATCTATTTATGTGTATGTATATTTTAACTATAAGTTGTGTGTATCTATTTATGTGTATGTATATTTTAACTATAAGTTGTGTGTGTATCTATTTATGTGTATGTATGTATATTTTAACTATAAGTTGTGTGTATCTATCTATTTATGTATGTACATATTTTAACTATAAGTTGTGTGTGTATCTATTTATGTGTATGTATGTATATTTTAACTATAAGTTGTGTGTGTATCTATTTATGTGTATGTATGTATATTTTAACTATAAGTTGTGTGTGTATCTATTTATGTGTATGTATGTATATTTTAACTATAAGTTGTGTGTGTATCTATTTATGTGTATGTAAGCATATTTTAACAATAAATTGTGTGTGTATCTATTTATGTGCATATATGTATATTTTAACTATAAGTTGTGTGTGTATCTATTTATGTATGTATGTATATTTTAAATATAATGTGTGTGTGTATCTATTTATGTGTATGTATATATAGTTTAACAATAAATTGTGTGTGTATCTATTTATGTGCATATATGTATATTTTAACTATAAGTTGTGTGTGCAACTTTTTATGTATATGTATGTATATTTTAACTATAAGGTGTGTGTATCTATTTATTTGTATGTAGGTATATTTTAACTATAAGTTGTGTGTACCTATGTATCTGCATGTACGTATATTTTAACTATAAGTTGGGATGTATCTATTTATGTGTATGTACGTATAATTGAAGTATAAGTTGTGTTTATCTGTTTATGTCTATTTACATATATTTTAACTATAAGTTTTGTGTGTATCTATTTATGTATATGTATGTATATTTTAACTATAAGTTGTGTGTGTATCTATTTATGTATATGTATGTATATTTTAACTATAAGTTGTTTGTGCATCTATTTATGTATATGTATTTCTATTTTAACTATAAGTTGTGTGTGTATCTATATATGTATATGTATGTATATTTTGACTATAGTTTGGGTGTGCATCTATTTATGTGTATGTACATATATTTTAACTATAAGTTGTGTGTGAATCTATTTATTTGTATTTACGTATATTTTAACTATAAGTTGTGTGTGTATCTATTTTTGTGTATGTACATTTTAACTATAAGTTGTGTGTATCTATTTATGTGTATGTATGTATATTTTAACTATAAGTTGTGTGTATCTATTTATGTATGTATGTATATTTTAACTATAAGTTGTGTGTGTATCTATTTATGTATATGTATATTTTAACTATAAGTTGTGTGTGTATCTATTTATATGTATGTATATTTTAACAATACGTTGTGGGTGTATCTATTTATGTGTATGTACATATAGTTTAACTATAAGTTGTGTGTGTATCTATTTATGTGTATGTTCTTATTTTTTAATTATAAGTTGTGTGTGTATCTATTTATGTATGTATGTATATTTTAACTATAAGTTGTGTGTATCTATTTATGTGTATGTACGTATATTTTAACTATAAGTTGTGTGTGTATCTATTTATGTGTATTTATGTATATTTTAACTATAAGTTGTGTGTGTATCTATTTTTGTGTATTTATGTATATTTTAACTATAAGTTGTGTGTATCTATTTATGTGTATGTATGTATATTTTAACTATAAGTTGTGTGTGTATCTATTTATGTATGTATGTATATTTTAACTATAAGTTGTGTGTGTATCTATTTATGTGTATGTATGTATATTTTAACTATAAGTTGTGTGTGTATCTATTTATGTGTATGTACATATTTTAACTATAAGTTGTGTGTATCTATTTATGTGTATGTATGTATATTTTAACTATAAGTTGTGTGTATCTATGTATGTATATGTATGTATATATTAACTATGTTGTTTGTGTATCTATTTATGTATATGTATGTATATTTTAGCTGTAGGTTGTGTGTGTATCTATTTATGTGTATGTACATATTTTTTAACTATAAGTTGTGTGTGTATCTATTTATGTATATGTATGTATATTTTAACTATAAGTTCTGTGTGTATCTATTTCTGTATATGTATGTATATTTTAACTATATTTTGCGGGTGTATCTATTTATGTGTATGTATGTATATTTTAACTATAAGTTGTGTGTGTAGCTATTTATGTGTATGTACGTATATTTTAACTATAAGTTGTGTGTGTATCTATTTATGTGTATGTATATATTTTAACTATAAGTTGTGTGTATCTATTTATATGTGTATGTATATTTTAACTATAAGTTGTGTGTATCTATTTATGTGTATGTATATTTTAACTATAAGTTGTGTGTATCTATTTATGTGTGTGTACATTTTAATTATAAGTTGTGTGTGTAGCTATTTATGTGTATGTATGTAAATTTTAACTATAAGTTGTGTGTGTAGCTATTTATGTGTATGTATGTATATTTTAACTATAAGTTGTGTGTGTATCTATTAATGTGTATGTACATATATTTTAACTATAAGTTGGGTGTGTATCTATTTGTGTGTATTTACGTATATTTTAACTATAAGTTGTGTGTATCTATTTATGTATGTATGTATATTTTAACTATAATTTGTGTGTGTATCTATTTATGTGTATGTATATTTAAACTATAAGTTGTGAGAATATCTATTTATGTGTATGTATGTATATTTTAACTATAAGTTGTGTGTGTATCTTTTTACGTATATGTATGTATATTTTAACTATAAATTGTGTGTGCATCAATGTATGTACATTTGTATATTTGAAGTATAAGTTGTGTTTATCTGTTTATGTCTATTTACGTATATTTTAACTATAAGTTTTGTGTGTATCTATTTATGTATATGTATGTATATTTTAACTATAAGTTGGGTGTGTATCTATTTTTGTGTATTTACGTATATTTTAACTATAAGTTGTGTGTGTATCTATGTATATGTATGTATATTTTAACAATAAGTTGTGTGTGTATCTATTTATGTGTATGTACATATAGTTTAACTATATGTTGTGTGTGTACTATTTATGTGTATGTACATTTTAACTATAAGTTGTGTGTATCTATTTATGTATATTTTAACTATAAGTTGTGTGTGTATATTTATGTATGTATGTATATTTTAACTATAAGTTGTGTGTATCTATTTATGTATATGTATTTCTATTTTAACTATAAGTTGTGTGTGTATCTATTTATGTGTATGTATGTATATTTTAACTATAAGTTGTGTGTGTATCTATTTATGTATGTATGTATATTTTAACTATAAGTTGGGATGTATCTATTTATGTGTATGTACATATAATTGAAGTATAAGTTGTGTTTATCTGTTTATGTCTATTTACGTATATTTTAACTATAAGTTTTGTGTGTATCTATTTATGTATATGTATGTATATTTTAACTATAAGTTTTGTGTGTATCTATTTATGTATATGTATGTATATTTTAACTATAAGTTGGGTGTGTATCTATTTATGTGTATTTACGTATATTTTAACTATAAGTTGTGTGTGTATCTATTTTTGTGTATTTACGTATATTTTAACTATAAGTTGTGTGTGTATCTATTTATGTGTATGTACATATATTTTACCCATAAGTTGGGTGCGTATCTATTAATGTGTATGTATATTTCAATTATAAGTTGTGTGTGTATCTATTTATGTGTATGTATGTATATTTTACCCATAAGTTGGGTGCGTATCTATTAATGTGTATGTATATTTCAATTATAAGTTGTGTGTGTATCTATTTATGTGTATGTATGTATATTTTAACTATAAGTTGTGTGAACCTATTTATGTGTAGGTATGTATATTTTTATAATATGTTGTGAGGGTATCCATTTATGTGTATGTATGTATATTTTAACTATAAGTTGTGGGTGTATCTATTTATGTGTATGTATGTATATTTTAACTGTAAGTTGTGTGTGTATCTATTTATGTGTATGTATATTTTAACTATAAGTTGTGTGTATCTATTTATGTATGTACGTATATTTTAACTATAAGTTGGGATGTATCTATTTATGTGTATGTATGTATATTTTAACTATAAATTGTGTGCATATCTATTTATGTGTATGTATGTATATTTTAACTATAAGTTGTGTGTGTATCTATTTATGTATATGTATGTATATTTTAACTATAAGTTGTGTGTGTATCTATTTATGTGTATGTACGTATATTTTAACTATACGTTTTGTGTGTATCTATTTGTGTGTATGTATATTTTAACTATAAGTTGTGTGTGTATCTATTTATGTGTATGTATATTTTAACTATAAGTTGTGTGTGTATCTATTTATATATGTATGTATATTTTAATTATAAGTTGTGTGTAGCAATTTATGTGTATGTACATATATTTTAACTATAAGTTGTGTGTGTATTTATTTATGTGTATTTATGTATATTTTAACTATAAGTTGTGTGTATCTATTTATGTGTAAGTATGCATATTTTAACTATAAGTTGTGTGTGTATCTATTTATGTGTATGTATGTATATTTTAACTATAAGTTGGGTGCGTATCTATTAATGTGTATGTATATTTCAATTATAAGTTGTGTGTGTATCTATTTATGTGTATGTATGTATATTTTAACTATAAGTTGTGTGTGTATCTATTTATGTGTATGTATGTATATTTTAACTATAAGTTGTGTGTGTATCTATTTATGTATATGTATGTATATTTTAACTATAAGTTGTGTGTGTATCTATTTATGTGTATGTACGTATATTTTAACTATAAGTTGTGTGTGTATCTATTTATGTGTATGTATGTATATTTTAACTATAAGTTGTGTGTGTATCTATTTATGTGTATGTATGTATATTTTAACTACAAGTTGTGTGTGTAACTATTTTTGTGTATTTAAGTATATTTTAACTCTAAGTTGTGTGCGTATCTATTTATGTGTATGTGTATGTATATTTTAACTATAAGTTGTGGGTATCTATTTATGTGTAAGTATGTATAGATTAGCTAGAAGTTGTGTGTTTATCAATTTATGTGTATGTATGTATATTTTAACTATAAGTTGTGCGGGTATCTATTTATGTTTATGTACGTATATTTTAACTATAAGTTGTTTGTGTATCTATTTGTGTGTATTTATGTATATTTTAACTATAAGTTGTGTGTATCTATTTATGTGTGTATGTATATTTTAAATATAAGTTGTGTGTGTATCTATTTATGTGTATGTATGTATATTTTAACTATAAGTTGTGTGCGTATCTATTTATGTGTATGTATGTATATTTTAACTATAAGTTGTGTGTGTATCTATTTATCTGTGTATGTACATATAGTTTAACTATATGTTGTGTGTGTACTATTTATGTGTATGTATGTATATTTTAACTATAAGTTGTGTGTGTATCTATTTATGTGTATGTATGTATATTTTAACTATAAGTTGTGTGTGTATCTATTTATGTGTATGTACGTATATTTTAACTATAAGTTGTGTGTGTATCTATTTTTGTGTATTTATGTATATTTTAACTATAAGTTGTGTGTGTATCTATTTATGTATATGTATGTATATTTTAACTATAAGTTGTGTGTGTATCTATTTATGTGTATGTACATATATTTTAACTATAAGTTGTGTGTGTATCTATTTATGTGTATGTACATATAGTTTAACTATATGTTGTGTGTATCTATTTATGTGTATGTATACATATTTAATTATAAGTTGTGTGTGTATCTATTTATGTGTATTTACGTATATTTTAACTATAAGTTGTGTGTGTATCTATTTATGTGTATGTATGTATATTTTAACTATAAGTTGTGTGTGTATCTATTTATGTGTATGTATATTTTAACTATAAGTTGTGTGTGTATCTATTTATGTGTATGTATATATTTTAACTATAAGTTGTGTGTATCTATTTATGTGTATGTATGTATATTTTAACTATAAGTTGTGTGTGTATCTATTTATGTGTATGTATGTATATTTTAACTATAAGTTGTGTGTGTATCTATTTATGTGTATGTATGTATATTTTAACTATAAGTTGTGTGTGTATCTATTTATGTGTATGTATGTATATTTTAACTATAAGTTGTGTGTGTATCTATTTATGTGTATGTATGTATATTTTAACTATAAGTTGTGTGTGTATCTATTTATGTGTATGTATGTATATTTTAACTATAAGTTGTGTGTGTATCTATTTATGTGTATGTATGTATATTTTAACTATAAGTTGTGTGTGTATCTATTTATGTGTATGTATGTATATTTTAACTATAAGTTGTGTGTATCTATTTATGTGTATGTATATTTTAACTATAAGTTGTGTGTATCTATTTATGTATGTATGTATATTTTAACTATAAGTTGTGTGTGTATCTATTTATGTGTATGTATGTATATTTTAACTATAAGTTGTGTGTATCTATTTATGTGTATGTATGTATATTTTAACTATAAGTTGTGTGTGTATCTATTTATGTGTATGTATGTATATTTTAACTATAAGTTGTGTGTGTATCTATTTATGTGTATGTATATATTTTAACTATAAGTTGTGTGTGTATCTATTTATGTGTATGTATGTATATTTTAACTATAAGTTGTGTGTATCTATTTATGTGTATGTATGTATATTTTAACTATAAGTTGTGTGTATCTATTTATGTGTATGTATATTTTAACTATAAGTTGTGTGTGTATCTATTTATGTGTATGTATGTATATTTTAACTATAAGTTGTGTGTATCTATTTATGTGTATGTATGTATATTTTAACTATAAGTTGTGTGTATCTATTTATGTGTATGTATGTATATTTTAACTATAAGTTGTGTGTGTATCTATTTATGTATGTATGTATATTTTAACTATAAGTTGTGTGTGTATCTATTTATGTATGTATGTATATTTTAACTATAAGTTGTGTGTGTATCTATTTATGTATGTATGTATATTTTAACTATAAGTTGTGTGTATCTATTTATGTGTATGTATGTATATTTTAACTATAAGTTGTGTGTATCTATTTATGTGTATGTATGTATATTTTAACTATAAGTTGTGTGTGTATCTATTTATGTGTATGTATATTTTAACTATAAGTTGTGTGTATCTATTTATGTATATGTATGTATGTATATTTTAAATATAATGTGTGTGTGTATCTATTTATGTGTATGTATATATAGTTTAACTATAAGTTGTGTGTGTATGTATTTATGTGTATGTATATATAGTTTAACTATATGTTGTGTGTATCTATTTATGTGTATGTATACATATTTAACTATAAGTTGTGTGTGTATCTATTTATGTGTATATATAGTTTAACTATATGTTGTGTGTATCTATTTATGTGTATGTATACATATTTAATTATAAGTTGTGTGTGTATCTATTTATGTGTATTTACGTATATTTTAACTATAAGTTGTGTGTGTATCTATTTATGTATGTATGTATATTTTAACTATAAGTTGTGTGTATCTATTTATGTGTATGTATGTATATTTTAACTATAAGTTGTGTGTATCTATTTATGTGTATGTACATATATTTTAACTATAAGTTGTGTGGGTATCTATTTGTGTGTATTTAAATATATTTTAACTATAAGTTGTGTGTGTATCTATTTATGTGTATGTACATATATTTTAACTATAAGTTGTGTGTGTATCTATTTATGTATATGTATGTATATTTTAACTATAAGTTGTGTGTGTATTTATGTATATGTATATTTTAACTATAAGTTGTGTGTGTATCTATTTATGTGTATGTATGTATATTTTAACTATAAGTTGTGTATATCTATTTATGTGTATGTATGCATATTTTAACTATAAGTTGTGTGTGTATTTATTTATGTGTATGTTCTTATATTTTAATTATAAGTTGTGTGTAGCAATTTATGTGTATGTACATATATTTTAACTATAAGTTGTGTGTGTATTTATTTATGTGTATGTACATATATTTTAACTATAAGTTGTGTGTATCTATTTATGTGTATGTATATTTTAACTATAAGTTTTGTGTGTATCTATGTATGTGTATGTATATTTTAACTATAAGTTGTGTGCGTATCTATTTCTCTGTATGTACATATAGTTTAACTATATGTTGTGTGTGTACTATTTATGTGTATATATGCATATTTTAACTATAAGTTGTGTGTGTATCTATTTATGTGTATGTTCTTATATTTTAATTATAAATTGTGTGTGTAGCTATTTATGTGTATGTACGTATATTTTAACTATAAGTTGTGTGTGTATCTATTTATTTGTATTTATGTATATTTTAACTATAAATTGTGTGTGCATCTATTTATGTACTTGTTTGTATATTTTAACTATAAGTTATGTGTGTATCTATTTATGTGTATGTACGTATATTTTAACTATAAGTAATGTGTGTATCTATTTATGTGTATTTATGTATATTTTAACTATAAGTTGTGTGTGTGTATCTATTTATGTGTATGTATGTATATTTTAACTTTAAGTTGTGTGTGTATCTATTTGTGTGTATGTACTTATATTTACCCATAAGTTGTCTGTGTATCCATTTATGTGTATGTATGTAAATTTTAACTATAAGTTGTGTGTGTATCAATTTATGTGTATGTATTTATATTTCAATTATAAGTTGTGTGTATCTATTTATATGTGTATGTACAGATTAACTATAAGTTGTGTGTATCTATTTATGTGTATGTATGTATATTTTAACTATAAGTTGTGTGTGTAGCTAGTTCCATGTATGTATGTATATTTTAACTAGAGGTTGTGTGTGTATCTATTGATGTATATGTATGTATACTTTAACTATAAGTTTTGTGTGTATCTATTTATGTGTATGTATATTTTAATTATAAGTTGTGTGTGTATCTATTTATGTGTATTTACCTATATTTTAACTATAAGTTGTGTGTATCTATTTATGTGTATGTATGCATATTTTAAGTAAAAGTTGTGTGTATATCTGTTTATGTGTATGCACTTATATTTTAACTATAAGATGTGTGCGTAGCTATTTATGTGTATGTATGCTTATTTAACTATAAGTTGTGTGTATCTATTTATGTGTAGGTATGTATATTTTAACTATAAGTTATCTGTGTATCTATTTATGTGTATGTATGTATATTTTAACTATAAGTTGTGTGTGTATCTATTTATGTGTATGTATGTATATTTTAACTATAAGTTGTGTGTATATCTTTTTATGTGTATGTATGTATATTTTAATTATAAGTTGTGTGTGTATCTATTTAGGTATATGTAGTTATATTTTAACTATAAGTTGTGTGTGTGTCTATTTACGTATATGTATGTATATTTTAACTATAAATTGTGTGTATCTATTTATGTGTATGTATGGATATTTTAACTATAAGTTGTGTGTGTATCTATTTATGTGTATGTATGTATATTTTACCTATAAGTTGTGTGTATCGATTTATGTGTATGTATGTATATTTTAACAATAAGTTGTGTGCATCTCTATTTATGTGTATGTATGTATATTTTAACTATAAGTTGTGTGTATATCTATTTATGTGTGTGTATGTATATTTTAACTATAAGTTGTGTATGTATCTATTTATTTGTATTTACTTATATTTTAACTATAAGTTGTGTGTGCATCTATTTATGTGTATGTAGTTATATTTCAATTATAAGTTGTGTGTATCTATTTATTTATGTGTATGTAAGCATATGTTAACTATAAATTGTGTGCGTATCTATTTATGTGCATATATGTATATTTTTACTATAAGTTGTGTGTGTAACTTTTTATGTATATGTATATATATTTTAACTATAAGGTGTGTGTATCTATTTGTTTGTATGTACGTATATTTTAACTGTATGTTGTGTGTATCTATTTATGTGTATGTATTTTAACTATAAGTTGTGTGTGTATCTATTTCTGTGTATGTATGTATATTTTAACTATAAGTTGTGTGTGTATCTATTTATGTGTATGTATGTATATGTTAACTTTAAGTTGTGTGTGTATTTGTGTGTATGTACTTATATTTTAATTATAAGTTGGGTGTGTATCTATTTATGTGTATGTAAGTTGTGTGTGTATCTATTTATGTATATGTATGTATATTTTAACTATAAGTTGTTTGTGCATCTATTTATGTATACGTATTTATATTTTAACTATAAGTTGTGTGTGTATATATTTATGTGTATGTACGTATATTTTAACTATTAGTTGTGTGTGTATCTATTTATGTGTATTTATGTATATTTTAACTATAAGTTGTGTGTGTGTATCTATTTATGTGTATGTATGTATATTTTAACTTTAAGTTGTGTGTGTATCTATTTATGTGTATGTACATATTTTAACTATAAGTTGTGTGTATCTATTTATGTATGTATGTATATTTTAACTAGAAGTTGTGTGTATCTATTTCTGTATATGTATGTATATTTTAACTATAAGTTGTGTGTGTATCTATTTATGTGTATGTATGTATATTTTAACTATAAGTTGTGTGTGTATCTATTTATGTATATGTATGTATATTTTAACTATAAGTTGTGTGTGTATCTATTTATGTGTATGTATGTATATTTTAACTATAAGTTGTGTGTGTATCTATTTATGTGTATGTATGTATATTTTAACTATAAGTTGTGTGTGTATCTATTTATGTGTATTTACGTATATTTTAACTATAAGTTGTGTGTGTATCTATTTATGTGTATGTATGTATATTTTAACTATAAGTTGTGTGTGTATCTATTTATGTATATGTATGTATATTTTAACTATAAGTTGTGTGTGTATCTATTTATGTGTATGTACATATATTTTAATTATAAGTTGTGTATGTATCTATTTTTGTGTAATTACATATATTTTAACTATAACTTGTGTGTGTATCTATGTGTATGTACATATAGTTTAACTATAAGTTGTGTGTGTATCTATTTATGTATATGTATGTATATTTTAACTATAAGTTGTGTGTGTATCTATTTATGTGTATGTATGTATATTTTAACTATAAGTTGTGTGTGTATCTATTTATGTGTATTTACGTATATTTTAACTATAAGTTGTGTGTGTATCTATTTTTGTGTATTTACATATATTTTAACTATAAGTTGTGTGTCTATCTATTTATTTATATGTATGTATGTTTTAACTATATTTTATTTATGTGTATGTACATATAGTTTTACTATAAGTTATGTATGTATCTATTTATGTGTATGTATGCATATTTAACTATAAGTTGTGTGTATCTATTAATATGTATGTATAGATTAGCTAGAAGTTGTGTGTTTCTCTTTTTGTGTATGTATGTATATTTTAGCTAAAAGTTGTGTGTGTATCTATTTATGTGCATTTACATATATTTTAACTATAAGTTGTGTGTATCTATTTATGTGTAGGTATGTATAGATTAGCTAGAAGTTGTGTGTGTATCTATTTATGTGTATGTACATATATTTTAAGTATAAGTTGATAAGTTGTGTGTTTATCTATTTATTTGTATTTACGTAAATTTTAACTATAAGTTGTGTGTGTATCTATTTTTCTGTATTTACATATATTTTAACTATAAGTTTTGTGTGTATCTCTTTATGTATATGTATGAATGTTTTAACTATATTTTATTTATGTGTATGTACATATAGTTTAACTATAAGCTGTGTATGTATCTATTTATGTGTATGTATGCATATTTAACTATAAGTTGTGTGTATCTATTAATATGTAAGTATGTTTAGATTAGCTAGAAGTTGTGTGTGTCTCTTTTTATTTGTATGTACGTATAATTTAGCTAAAAGTTTTGTGTATCTATTTATGTGCATTTACATATATTTTAACTATAAGATGTGTGTATCTATTTATGTGTAGGTATGTATAGATTAGCTAGAAGTTGTGTGTGTATCTATTTATGTGTATGTATGCATATTTTAACTAAAAGTTGTGTGTATATCTATTTATGTGTATGTACTTATATTTTAACTATAAGTTGTGTTTGTAGCTATTTATGTGTATGTTTGCTTATTTAACTATTAGTTGTGTATCTATTCATATGTAAATATGTGCAGATTAGCTAGAAATTGTGTATGTATCTATTTATGTGTATGTATGTATATTTTAACTGTAGGTTGTGTGCATATCAATGTGTATGTTTTTATATTTTAACTATAAGTTGTGTGTGTATCTTTTTATGTATATGTATGTATATTTTAACTATAAGTTGTGTGTGTATCTATTTACATATATGTATGTATATTTTAACTATAAGTTGTGTGTGTATCTATTTACATATATGTATGTATATTTTAACTATAAGTTGTGTGTGTATCTATTTATGTATATGTATGTATATTTTAACTATTAGTTGTGTGTGTATCTATTTATTTGTAATTACATATATTTTAATTATAAGTTGTGTATGTATCTATTTTTGTGTATTTACATATATTTTAACTATAAGTTGTGTGTGTATCTATTTATGTGTATGTATGTATATTTTAACTATACGTTGTGTGTGTATCTATTTATGTGTATGTACGTATATTTTAACTATAAGTTGTGTGTGTATCTATTTATGTATATATATGTATATTTTAACTATAAGTTGAGTGTGTATCTATTTATGTGTATGTACATATAGTTTAACTATAAGTTGTGTGTGTATCTATTTATGTGTATGTATGCATATTTAACTATAAGTTGTGTGTATCTATTAATATGTAAGTATGTATAGATTAGCTAGAAGTTGTGTGTGTCTCTTTTTATGTGTATGTACGTATATTTTAACTATAAGTTGTGTGTGTATCTATTTATGTGTATTTACATATATTTTAACTATAAGTTGTGTGTATCTATTTATGTGTAGGTATGTATAGATTAGCTAGAAGTTGTGTGTGTATCTATTTATGTGTATGTATGCATATTTTAACTAAAAGTTGTGTGTATATCTATTTATGTGTATGTACTTATATTCTAACTGTAAGTTGTGTGTGTAGCTATTTATGTGTATGTATGCTTATTTAACTATTAGGTATGTGTATCTATTCATATGTAAGTATGTGCAGATTAGCTAGAAGTTGTGTATGTATCTATTTAAGTGTATGTATGTATATTTTAACTGTAAGTTGTGTGCATATCTATGTGTATGTATGTATATTTTAACTTTAAGTTGTGTGTGTATCTTTTTATGTACATGTATTTATATTTTAACTATAAGTTGTGTGTGTATCTAGTTCCATATATGTATGTATATTTTAACTATAAGTTGTGTGTGTATCTATTTATGTATATGTATGTATATTTTAATTATAAGTTGTGTGTGTATATATTTATGTGTATGTACGTATATTTTAACTATTAGTTGCGTGTGTATCTATTTGTGTGTATTTATGTAGATTTTAACTATAAGTTGTGTGTGTATCTGTTTTTGTGTATTTACGTATATTTTAACTATAAGTTGTGTGTGCATCTATTTATGTGTATGTACATCTATTTTAAGTAAAAGTTGTGTTGCTCTATTTATGTGCATTTACGTATATTTTAACTTTAATTTGGGGATATATCTATTTATGTGTATGTACGTATATTTTAAGTATAAGTTGTATTTATCTATTTATGTGTATGTATATTTTAACTATAACTTGTATGTATCTATTTATATGTAAGTATGTACAGATTAGCTAGAAGATGTGTATGTATCTATTTATGTGTATGTAAGCAGATTTAACTATAAGTTATTTGAGTATCTATTTATGTGTATGTACATATATTTTAAATATAAGTTGTGTGCGTATCTATTTATGTATATGCATGTATATTTTAACTACAAGTTGCATGTGCATTTATTTATATATATGTATTTATATTTTAACTATATAAGTGGTGTGTGTATCTATTTCTGTATATGTATGTATATTTTAACTATAAGTTTTGTGTATCTATTTTTGTGTATTTACGTATATTTTAACTATAAGTTGTGTGTGTATCTATTTACGTGCATGTATGTATATTTTAACTATAACTTCTATGTGTATCTATTTATGTGTATGTACTTATATTTTAACTATAAGTTATTTGTGTATCTATTTATGTGTATGTATGCTTATTTAACTATAAGTTGTGTTTATCTATTTATATGTAAGTATGTACAGATTAGCTAGAAGTTGTGTGTGTATCTATTTATGTGTATGTACATATGTTTTAATTTTAAGTTGTGTGTGTATCTTTTTATGTATATGTATGTATATTTTAACTATAAGTTGTGTGTCTATCTATTTATGTGTATGTACGCATATTTTAACTATAAGTTGTGTGTGTATCTATTTATGTGTATTTATGTATATTTTAACTATAAGTTGTGTGTGTATCTATTTTTGTGTATTTACGTATATTTTAACTATAAGTTGTGTGTGTATCTATTTATGTATATGTATGTATATTTTAACTATAAGTTGTGTGTGTATCTATTAATGTATATGTATGTATATTTTAACTATAAGTTGTGTGTCTATCTATTTATGTGTATGTACGTATATTTTAACTATAAGTTGTGTGTATCTATTTATGTGTATTTACGTATATTTTAACTATAAGTTGTGTGTGTATCTATTTTTGTGTATTTATGTATATTTTAACTATAAGTTGTGTGTGTATCTATTTATGTATATGTATGTATATTTTAACTATAAGTTTGGTGTGTATCTTTTCATGTGTATGTACGTATATTTTAACTATAAGTTGTGTGTGTATCTTTTTATTTGTATTTACATATATTTTAATTATAAGTTGTGTATGTATCTATTTTTGTGTATTTACATATATTTTAACTATAAGTTGTGTGTGTATCTATTTATGTGTATGTATGTATATTTTAACTATACGTTCTGTGTGTATCTATTTATGTGCATGTATGTATACTTTAAATATAAGTTCTGTGTGTATCTATTTATGTGTATGTACTTATATTTTAACTATATGTTGTGTGTGTATCTATTTATGTGTATGTATGCTTATTTAACTATAAGTTGTGTGTATCTATTTATATGTAAGTATGTACAGATTAGCTAGAAGTTGTGTGTGTATCTATTTATGTGTATGTACGTATGTTTTAACTATAAGTTGTATGTGTATCTACTTATGTATATGTATGTGTATTTTAACTATAAGTTGTGTGTATATCTTTTTATGTATATGTATGTATATTTTATCTATAAGTTGTGTGTGTATCTATTTACCTATATGTATGTATATTTTAACTATAAGTTGTGTGGGTATCTATTTATGTATATGTATGTATATTTTAACTATAAGTTATGTGTGTATCTATTTTTGTGTATTTACATATATTTTAACTATAAGTTGTGTGTGTATCTATTTATGAATATGTATGTATATTTTAACTATAAGTTGGGTGTGAATCTTTTTATGTGTATGTACGTATATTTTAAGTATAAGTTGTGTGTGTATCTGTTAATGTGTATTTACATATATTTTAACTATAAGTTGTGGGTGTATCTATTTTTGTGTATTTATGTATATTTTAACTATAAGTTGTGTGTGAATCTATTTATGTGTATGTATATTTTAACTATAAGTTGTGTGTGTAGCTATTTATCTGTACGTATGCTTATTTAACTATAAGTTGTGTGTATCTATTTATATGTAAGTATGTACAGATTAGCTAGAAGTTGTGTGTGTATCTATTTATGAGTATGTATGTATATTTTAACTATAAGTTGTGTGTGTAACTTTTTATGTATATGTATGTATTTTTAACTATAAGTTGTGTCTGTATCTGTTTATGTATATGTATGTATATTTTAATTATAAGTTCTGTGGGTATCTATTTATGTGTATGTACGTATATTTTAACTATAAGTTGTGTGTGTATGTATTTATGTGTATTTACGTATATTTTAACTATAAGTTGTGTGCATCTATTTTTGTGTATTTACGTATATTTTAACTATAAGTTGTGTGTGTATGTATTTATGCATATGTATGTATATTTTAACTATAAGTTGGGTGTATATCTATTTATGTGTATGTATGTATAGTTTAAGTATAAGTTGTGCGTGTATCTATTTATGTGTATTTACGTATATTTTAACTATAAGTTGTGTGTGTCTATTTTTGTGTATTTACGTATATTTTAACTATAAGTTGTGTGTATGTATTTATGTGTATTTACATATATTTTAACTATAGGTTGTGTGTAACTATTTTTGTGTATTTACGTATATTTTAACTATAAGTTGTGTGTGTATCTACTTATGCATATGTATGTATATTTTAACTATAAGTTTGGTGTGTATCTATTTATGTGTATGTACGTATAGTTTAAGTATAAGTTGTGTGTGTATCTATTTATGTGTATTTACGTACATTTTAACTATAAGTTGTGTGTGTCTATTTTTGTGTATTTACGTATATTTTAACTATAATTTGGGTGCGTATCTATTTATGTGTATGTATATTTTAACTATAAGTTGTCTGTGTATCTATTTATGTGCATGTACATATATTTTAACTATAAGTTATGTGTATCTATTTATGTGTAGGTATGTATAGATTATCTAGAAGTTGTGTGTGTATCTATTTATGTGTATGTATTTATTTTTTAACTATAAGTTGTGTGCGTATCTTTTTATGTATATGTATGTATATTTTAACTATAAGTTGTGTGTCTATATTTTTATGCATATGTATGTATATTTTAATTATAAGTTGTGTGTGTATCTATTTACGTATATGTAGTTATATTTTAACTATAAATTGTGTGTGTATCTATTTATGTATATGTATGTATATTTTAACTATAAGTTGTGTGTGTATCTTTTTATGTGTATGTACGTATATTTTAACTATAACTTATGTGTGTATCTATTTATGTGTATTTACGTATATTTTAACAATAAGTTGTGTGTGTATCTATTTGTGTGTATTTACGTATATTTTAACTATAAGTTGTGTAACTATTTATGTGTATGTATGTATATTTTAACTATAAGTTGTGTGTGTATCTATTTATGTGTATGTACTTATATTTTAGCTATAAGTTGTGTGTGTATCTATTTATTTGTATTTACGTATATTTTAATTATAAGTTGTGTGTATCTATGTTTGTGTATTTACGTATATTTTAATTATAAGTTGTGTGTGTATCTATGTATATGTATGTATATTTTAACTATAACTTGTGCGTGTATCTATTTATGTGTATGTACATATAGTTTAACTATATGTTGTGTGTGTACTATTTATGTGTATGTATGCATATTTTAACTATAAATTGTGTGTGTATCTATTTATGTTATATGTTCTTATATTTTAATTATAAGTTGTGTGTGTAGCTATTTATGTGTATGTACGTATATTTTAACTATAAGTTATGTGTCTATTTATGTGTATTTATGTATATTTTAACAATAAGTTATGTGTGCATCAATTTATGTGTATGTATGTATATTTTAACTTTAAGTTGTTTGTGTATCTATTTATGTGTATGTACATATAGTTTAACTATAAGTTGTTTGTGTATCTATTTCTGTATATGTATGTATATTTTAAGTATAATTTGGGGGTGTATCTATTTGTGTGCATGTACGTATATTTTAAGTATAAGTTGATAAGTTGTGTGTTTATCTATTCATTTGTATTTACGTAAATTTTAACTATATGTTGTGTGTGTACCTATTTTTGTGTATTTACTTATATTTTAACTATAAGTTTTGTGTGTATCTATGTATATGTATGAATGTTTTAACTATATTTTATTTATGTGTATGTACATATAGTTTAACTATAAGTTGTGTATGTATCTATTTATGTTTACGTATGCATATTTAACTATAAGTAGTGTGTATCTATTAATATGTAAGTATGTACAGATTAACTAGAAGTTGTTTGTGTCTCTTTTTATGTGTATGTACGTATATTTTAACTATAAGTTGTGTGCGTATCTATTTATGTGTATTTACATATATTTTAACTATAAGTTGTGTGTATCTATTTATGTGTAGGTATGTATAGATTAGCTAGAAGTTGTGTGTGTATCTATTTATGTGTATGTATGTATATTTTAACTAAAAGTTGTGTGTATATCTATTTATGTGTATGTACTTATATTCTAACTATAAGTTGTGTGTGTAGCTATTTATGTGTATGTATGCTTATTTAACTATTAGTTATGTGTATCTATTCATATGTAAGTATGTGCAGATTAGCTAGAAGTTGTGTATGTATCTATTTAAGTGTATGTATGTATATTTTAACTGTAAGTTGTGTGCATATCTATGTGTATGTATGTATGTATATTTTAACTATAAGTTGTGTGTGCATCTTTTTATGTACATGTATGTATATTTTAACTATAAGTTGTGTGTGTATATATTTATGTGTATGTACGTATATTTTAACTATTAGTTGTCTTTGTATCTATTTATGTCGATGTTTTTATATTTTAACTATAAGATGTTTGTGTAGCTACTTATGTGTATGTATGCTTATTTAACTATAAGTTGTGTTTATCTATTTATATGTAAGTATGTACAGATTAGCTAGAAGTTGTGTGCATATCTATTTATGTTTATGCATGTATGTATATTTAAAGAATAGGTTCTGTGCGTATCTATTTATGTGTATGTATGTATATTTTAACTATAAGAGGTGTGTGTATCTATTTATGTATATGTATATATATTTTAACTCTAAGTTGTGTGTGTATCTATTTATGTGTATTTATGTATATTTTAACTATAAGTTGTATGTGTATCTATTTTTGTGTATTTACATATATTTTAACTATACGTTCTGTGTGTATCTATTTATGTGCATGTATGTATACTTTAAATATAAGTTCTGTGTGTATCTATTTATGTGTATGTACTTATATTTTAACTATATGTTGTGTGTGTATCTATTTATGTGTATGTATGCTTATTTAACTATAAGTTGTGTGTATCTATTTATATGTAAGTATGTACAGATTAGCTAGAAGTTGTGTGTGTATCTATTTATGTGTATGTACGTATGTTTTAACTATAAGTTGTATGTGTATCTACTTATGTATATGTATGTGTATTTTAACTATAAGTTGTGTGTGTATCTTTTTATGTATATGTATGTATATTTTATCTATAAGTTGTGTGTGTATCTATTTACCTATATGTATGTATATTTTAACTATAAGTTGTGTGTGTATCTATTTATGTATATGTATGTATATTTTAACTATAAGTTATGTGTGTATCTATTTTTGTGTATTTACATATATTTTAAATATAAGTTGTGTGTGTATCTATTTATGAATATGTATGTATATTTTAACTATAAGTTGGGTGTGAATCTTTTTATGTGTATGTACGTATATTTTAAGTATAAGTTGTGTGTGTATCTGTTAATGTGTATTTACATATATTTTAACTATAAGTTGTGGGTGTATCTATTTATGTGTATGTATATTTTAACTATAAGTTGTGTGTGTAGCTATTTATCTGTACGTATGCTTATTTAACTATAAGTTGTGTGTATCTATTTATATGTAAGTATGTACAGATTAGCTAGAAGTTGTGTGTGTATCTATTTATGAGTATGTATGTATATTTTAACTATAAGTTGTGTGTGTAACTTTTTATGTATATGTATGTATTTTTAACTATAAGTTGTGTCTGTATCTGTTTATGTATATGTATGTATATTTTAATTATAAGTTCTGTGGGTATCTATTTATGTGTATGTACGTATATTTTAACTATAAGTTGTGTGTGTATGTATTTATGTGTATTTATGTATATTTTAACTATAAGTTGTGTGCATCTATTTATGTGTATTTACGTATATTTTAACTATAAGTTGTGTGTGTCTATTTTTGTGTATTTACGTATATTTTAACTATAAGTTGTGTGTATGTATTTATGTGTATTTACATATATTTTAACTATAAGTTGTAACTATTTTTGTGTATTTACGTATATTTTAACTATAAGTTGTGTGTGTAACTATTTATGTGTATGTATGTATATTTTAACTATAAGTTGTGTGTGTATCTATTTATGTGTATGTACTTATATTTTAGCTATAAGTTGTGTGTGTATCTATTTATTTGTATTTACGTATATTTTAATTATAAGTTGTGTGTATCTATGTTTGTGTATTTACGTATATTTTAATTATAAGTTGTGTGTGTATCTATGTATATGTATATATATTTTAACTATAACTTGTGCGTGTATCTATTTATGTGTATGTACATATAGTTTAACTATATGTTGTGTGTGTACTATTTATGTGTATGTATGCATATTTTAACTATAAATTGTGTGTGTATCTATTTATGTTATATGTTCTTATATTTTAATTATAAGTTGTGTGTGTAGCTATTTATGTGTATGTACGTATATTTTAACTATAAGTTATGTGTCTATTTATGTGTATTTATGTATATTTTAACAATAAGTTATGTGTGTATCAATTTATGTGTATGTATGTATATTTTAACTTTAAGTTGTTTGTGTATCTATTTATGTGTATGTACATATAGTTTAACTATAAGTTGTGTGTGTATCTATTTCTGTATATGTATGTATATTTTAAGTATAATTTGGGGGTGTATCTATTTATGTGTATGTACGTATATTTTAAGTATAAGTTGATAAGTTGTGTGTTTATCTATTCATTTGTATTTACGTAAATTTTAACTATATGTTGTGTGTGTACCTATTTTTGTGTATTTACTTATATTTTAACTATAAGATTTGTGTGTATCTATTTATGTATATGTATGAATGTTTTAACTATATTTTATTTATGTGTATGTACATATAGTTTAACTATAAGTTGTGTATGTATCTATTTATGTTTACGTATGCATATTTAACTATAAGTAGTGTGTATCTATTAATATGTAAGTATGTACAGATTAACTAGAAGTTGTTTGTGTCTCTTTTTATGTGTATGTACGTATATTTTAACTATAAGTTGTGTGCGTATCTATTTATGTGTATTTACATATATTTTAACTATAAGTTGTGTGTATCTATTTATGTGTAGGTATGTATAGATTAGCTAGAAGTTGTGTGTGTATCTATTTATGTGTATGTATGTATATTTTAACTAAAAGTTGTGTGTATATCTATTTATGTGTATGTACTTATATTCTAACTATAAGTTGTGTGTGTAGCTATTTATGTGTATGTATGCTTATTTAACTATTAGTTATGTGTATCTATTCATATGTAAGTATGTGCAGATTAGCTAGAAGTTGTGTATGTATCTATTTAAGTGTATGTATGTATATTTTAACTGTAAGTTGTGTGCATATCTATGTGTATGTATGTATGTATATTTTAACTATAAGTTGTGTGTGTATATATTTATGTGTATGTACGTATATTTTAACTATTAGTTGTGTGT
>NC_056744.1:1842065391-1842087914 GCF_019279795.1 Protopterus annectens | reverse complement strand
TACAGCTCACTATTGTATGCCATCATCCATCTCACTGCATCCTATCAATGTGTGCCATTATTTACTTTACTGCATCCCACAGTGGTGCAACAGGTACTGTTGTCACCTCACAGCAAGAGGTTCTGAGGTTCGTTTTTTGATGAGTACCTTCTCTGCAGAGTTTACATGTCCTCCCTGTGTTTGCATGGGTGTACTCTGGGTGCACCAGTTTCTTTCTACTTTCCAAAGACATGCAGTAGGTGGATTGTGCACTATAAACTGCTTGTAGGAGTGAGTGTATATGTGTGTGTGTATGTATTGTATGAAAGTACACCTGTGACAGGGCTAACCACTTGGTCGTATAAACATTGGATCTACATGATTGTCACTATTGAAGGGACACCCCAATCCTGAATGCTAAAAAATGGGAATAAGGGATTGTGGATGGATGGTGGATTGATCCCATACTGCACATCATCACTGGCCTTGCAACACCAATCACTGTATGCCATCATCTATCTCACTGCACCCCTTCACTGTACACCGTCATCTATCTTGCTGCATCCCATCACTGTATGTCATCATCTATCTCACTGCACCCCTTCACTGTACACCATCATATATCTTGCTGCATACCATCACTGTATGTCATCATCTATCTCACTGCACCCCTTCACTGTACACCATCTATCTTGCTGCATCCCATCACTGTATGTCATCATCCATCTCACTGCACCCCTTCACTGTACACCATCATCTATCTTGCTGCATTCCATCACTGTATGTCATCATTCCCCTGTCTGCATTTTATCAGTGTATGCCATCATAGGTTCATAGTTATGCACTAGGCTAACAACCACCAGGGCCTTAAACCTAGCCATTCACTCCAACCCGATCGTGTCCCTATGTATCAAGAGTATTTATTGGAGGTATATTAGGAAGTTTCTAAAGGGTATGCTGGAGGGACATTAGTTTGGGGCATTACTGTCTGTCTATCAGAGACATGGGGGCCAGACCTGGCATGAATTTCCAATTTCCCATCCATTGCTCAAGGTTACACTAAATAGAGCCTCTGAGATGGACTCTGCTTCAAAATGAATGGGGAGCCTATTCCAGAGCATCAATATTCTCTTGAGACACATATGTCTCACCAACATGTCTTTGTCGTGAGGTCACAAACAAAATTTACATCCTGGATCCAGGGTTCTGATAAGCTGTCTATTTTGCAGATGTGCAAAATGTCCATCACTGCTATAGATCTGAGGACTGCTTGTATGCCAAGTATGGACTGCATCTCAGCAACCCATAGCAGACAGAGTATAGAGCTAGGGCTTGAGGCAATCCATAGGAGAAAGTGCAGTTTAAAACCCTCTGTAGTCTCCTTGTAAGGAACCTTGAGGACATTCCAGCTGTTGCATATGTTTGATAAGGTACATGCCGAAGGGGATAATATACCACGATAGCCTGATAAGGGCCAAAATAATGTGGCACTCATACTTGGACCTGAATGCTTGCCCTTTATTTATAATTTGGGCAAAATAGAATGATTCTCTTCCCACTGCCCACATGTTGGCTGGGCCAGATTATCAGTTCATGTTTCCGAGATCTCTGACTACTGTGATCAGACCCTCATCTTTGGGGGTGTCTTTGTTGACATGGAGTGAATTAGCCTTTTGTGGTGCAGTTTCTCCCAAAAGGCAGCCCATAATACATTTCTTGGCATTGAGTGTTAATCTATGACTTTGGCAGTCAGTCGCTTATCTGTCCGTGGGAGCCCTCTTTAAGATGCTTAAGTGCTCACGGGGGAATCTATGATAGCCGCCTCATTTTAAAAAGTTATCTGTAAAATCCTGGTCAGACAGCGTCTTTGACACATTAGTTCACTGTTTCGAGAAGTAAAATGCCGCAACAGGAAGTAGTCCCAGTGCATGGAGCTCCTGATATACCCCACTGGTGATTGATCCCGTGATGGCAATGGCCAGAGTTGGATACATAGGGTTTAGCTCATGAAGCCAGTTTGGTGAGTTATCCACTGCTAACTGGAGTGGGGGTATTGCACTGAATGCCTTAGCTAAGTCCAGGTAGGCAGGCTATGCACCATATTTCCCTCTCATCTGTTGCCTCGGTAGACCTTCTTCTTGAAATCATTTATCACTGCCCATGCTATCACCGCATGCCAACATCCCTCTAATGCATCAGCGACCCAAGCAAAACCTCGCTGCCAGAGACAGCTCACCTGACACCAGGCTTTTGGCTGCTGGCAAAGGCTCGGTTGCCTCCCACATGAGTGCCTTTTTAGGCAAGGTCTCGAAACAATATTACCAACATGGAATCAGCAGAATCAGAACAAAAATAAGGATCATGTACAGTCTAAATGCTGGGGAGCTTAAACCAAAAAACTGCATCTCCCTAGAAGCTAGCACTTTCTGTCATTTGAAAATGTAGGTGATGTCCAGTGCAGTCATTAGAAACGCTGGTTTTAAGGCCTCAGGAGAAAGCAATTTCTGCCCCTGCAGGGTTGCTAAATGCCCTTCCATGCCTCTTTAGACTGCAAAATGAATGTCGTGAAAACCAAAGAGAGGCAAGCCTGTTTCAACTACATTAAAGATAAATTCACCTCCTGCCTAATTAGATCGGGACAGCTCCATGAAGTTACTTCCAGGTCCATTTTACGGTGGGTAAGACCTCATGGTCAAGGTTCCTACCAGTCATATAGGAGAGCCTCCATGGGTCAGACACCCACACAACTTAGTATTTCTCAATTCAAACTAAAGACAATCCAGATTTTAACATTGAACACACTGGTTATTGGGGATTTCAATCATCCCACCATTAGTACAGCTGTTAAACTCTACTCAGCTCAGCACTAGAAGGCTAACACACAAAAATTTCCCTTTGACTTTGTGAATTCAAATGACCTGGAACAAATTGTCCATACCCCGACAAGAGGAAAAAATATTCTAGGATCTGAATCCTCACTAACATGTCAAACAGGTGCACTGCTGCAAATTGTTGGACCCTCATTAATTATAAAAATCCTGACTGGCACAAATCAATGTCACCATTGAACTGATTACTAACACCAGAACTCACAATCGTGGTGAAATCAGACTAAATAACTTCTACCAAGGCAAACTGTGGGCTTTCTAGGTGAAGGTATAAAATGCAACGGCCCAAGCCCCTCACCCTCAAGCTGAAAGTGGTAATCTATGCCAAAAGCTAACACTAATGCCCTGTGTACAATTACTTGTATAAGTGTATAAACTCGGCTATACCAGATAGAATCAGCCAGAGCCCCAAGTAAAATTGCTGCCATAAAGTTGGACCTCCAGCATCCACAAACTCTACAATAAACACACAAAAAGTTGCTGTCCAGGAAAATGTAAAAGATAATGACCAATGAATTGATGGAAAAGCACAGGCAAATAAGTGTAACTTTGTCAAAATCATCCAAATGTCCTTTGAAAGTTAAACGAAAAGTACTGCCAAGGATAACCATAAGGGCTTTTTATGAAATATTCATGTAACCTAAAGGGTGTAGGGACCCAAGCATGTGCAGAACTGGTGGCCATTGGTATCGCACACACTGACCCCACAGAGATAGTGAACTTGCTAGCAGATAGGTTTGGTGAACATTTTACTCTTATCCCTCCTAATCTCTACAACAAACCCCTCCCAAACTACCCCACTCCATAGACTGAAGAACAGGTCCTCAAAGCCCTGTCCAAGGCAAAGAACACAGTCCTCTTATGGGACCAGATGACATCCCAGGCTGTCTTCTTAAACAGGCTAAACAACATGAACTAGCATCATCACTAAGCAATTCTTTCAATCACATAGCCTAACCACAGGCTTTGTAATCCTGTGGAATGGAGAACAGCAACAGTTATTCCCCTCCACAACGGTGGCCTACCAACAGACCTTGGGGAATTATAGACCCATAAGCCTGACCAGCCACATCGTGAAGGCAATGGAATGTGTTGACATATGGACCCCATAAATGGAAGACATAGGTGACCTCCAAACTCCTGGATTCTACCCAATTCGCTGTGTGAAGCAAGCAGATCCTACTCTGTTAAATCTGGATGGATTTCTTTGAAAGTGTGACCAGGGCCATTGATGAGGGCATATCTATATTGCCAGCATACCTTGGACTTGGCAAAGGCTTCTGACACAATCCTACATTCAGGCATTACCAATAAATTTAGCAGTAAACTGAATGTAAACCCCTTTGTTATAAGATGGATTTCGCCAATGGGTTCTCGGCACAAATCAGACACACACTATCAAAGTGGGTGACTCCACATTAACTAAGCAGACCTCATTACCAGTTGGGGGTGCCACAGGTGAGTCCAGGTATGAATCCCCTACTGTTTGGTATATACATATCAAAATGTCAAAATTACAGAGTTGTGGTTGATCGTTTGCTTAAGACTGCAAACTGGTGCAATCATTGAATCAAATGATGTCAATATACTCCAGGATGGTCTCACACAGATGAATCGACTGGTGTATTAGTCATATGGATTTGAGACTGAATGTAAAGAAATGGCCCATCCATCATTCCCTTTGGTATGCAAAACAATGTCCCTTCACACCATCAAATCAACAACAATACCCTAAAGTACCCCATGAAGTGGTATAGGTGAACTGAGATCTGGGTTGACCATGACAAGCATGGCACCTTAACATCGACTATCACATGTTCACCATTGCAAGGAAAGCCGTTACACATAACTCACTTGATTAGTAAAGGCATCCACTCAAGAGTAAAAGAAGTTATAACCCCTATACTCAGCACCTCTTATCCAGCCCATAATTGAGTATAACGTCCATTCGGTATGTACCATACTAAACCTGCAGCAATTAGAGAGACCTCAGGAGGTTTCTAACAAAGAAGATCAAGGGCCTCCAGCATGTGCCTTACACACATCAACCAAAGTCCCTGTCACTATATTCTGTATCATATAGACTTCTTTAGCAGAGACTTGCTTGGTTACCACTTGACAGCAACCCAAGACCCAAACCTAATGAACTTACTGCATATCTGTAAATCAAGTGGGTCCCTAGGGCTACCTGTTTCCAGGGATTTATATATGGCCTGTGACTGGGGCTAAATAGGACATGCTGGAAGGGACAGATTTATTTCCCACAGTGATTGCCATGTCTTTGGAACAGGCTGCAACAAATTACGTGAAACAGAGCACCCTCTATGACACTGTTGCAAGAGAAACCTAGATGAGTGTATGGGGGCACCATAAATTCATTACACGATAGTGCCCACAAACCCTCCCAAAGGACATGGGAAGTCATCAATAAATACAATCTTGGGTATTGATTATTACGCTTTCCACGTGTTGATTATTACATATTGGTTGAAATGGCTAGGGCTTAAAATGACCTGCTCTGGGTTGATAGCCTAGTAATCTCCTACTCAGATCCTATAGATTTCAATTTGTATGTAAATCTCCTCAAAGCATCCTATCACTGAATGTTGTTACCCCTGCCATTGCATTCTGTTACTGTATTCCATCATCCACTATCACTGTATGCCAGCATCTCTTCTCATTCCATATGGCATCATCCATTTCCACCACTGCATCCTGGCTTTTGCAATACACCTTCATATCATCTCTCTCACTGCACTTATTATCACTGCTTACACCATCACACTGTATCATTACATCTTACCACAGTAATGTGAATCATCCATCTTCATTTCCGGTCCCAGCCCTGCATGCTGTTTTGCATGCCACTGCATCCTACTACTATATGCCATCAACAATCTCACATAACCCCCATCACTGTATGTCATCAACTCACGCTGCATCAGCGTCACTGCATGCCACCACCCATCTCAGTGTATCCATTACAGTATACCATCATCAGCTTCATTTTTCTCATACTATATACCATCAATTTCAGTTCACCCATCACTGTACATACCTTCATCAACCTAACTGTACTGTGTAAGCCATCATTTATCTCCCGTTTCATCTCATCCCTTCATTTAAATGTTTGTTGACCTTTTCTGTGTTGTATGACTTCATCCTGGATAATATGATGGAATGATAATTCTTTGGAATTTGCAATTATACGTCTTTTATAATTTTAAGAAAATACTTCCTTCCTCTATTTGTCTACAATACGATTCATTGTTGCATGCATGGCATTACACAAAGGGTGTGTAATTGTTTACCTAAGCTGTATAATTAGCTTAACTTAGCAGATTGAGCAAATAGGGGTGAAGCAACAGTGTGTTCGAGAAAAAGTTGTAGGTGTGCTACTCATACATCAAAGTCACAATTCCTAATTTACAGGTGAAAAGCATCACAAATTATGTGTGCCAAAATTAAAAGCTAACACTTTGTTATTAAAGGTAAACAAAGTTGTTGTTAAGTTTGAAATGTCACATCAGGTCAAGGAAATCTACTAACACCTTCATATTTATTTGCCTTGCTTTTTAACAATATTTTATTGTTGATTCTTAATGTATGTTTATTTTTAATATTAACAAAATATTAATTGTTGCCACAAAGTAAAGTAGAATAAACTGGTAACAAACACACAGTTCACCTGTTGGAGAAGTCCAACTTTAAAATACAATTCGCGGAGCGCTTTCGTCTATTGCATAAAACAAGAACTTCATCAGATAAAGTTCCCACTATAATCTTGCGGCATAATTTATAAAAAATGTTTAACCAATGAATTTTCACATTAATAAAAGACAATTAATCAATGGAAATTCCTAAAAAATACTGAACATTCAAAATTTCCCAGAAAGAAACAAGAACATGTTGGTGGTTGTTTATATGTATGCAACACACACTTCTGACAAACAGATTAAATGGTAATGCATCGTAAAAGTTTTTTTGTTAGAAATATAAATAAACAAAAAGTAATCTACATCATTATTTCGGTGAGTAAGTTGATATATAATATTGTGCTTACATCTGGTGTATTAAAATATATTTGTGCCATCTTCAAAGTATATATATTTGCCTTTTCCTGTTAAGATGATGGCTTTGATGTTTATATAAGTACCTCAATTTAAACCTGGAAAAATATTGGATTTAATCTTAACTGCCATCTCATAACTTCCTTCTGCAGTAAAATATTTTTTTAATATCTCCTCCTCTGATTTCCAAATTAACCGTGATCTATGAGATACTCAAATTTAAAAGATGGGACGGTTGGCGCTATGTTGGTGGTGTGTTTGTATAAGGCACTGGTCTCTTTTTATTTTTTATGTCATTCTTGTGTGTTCGGTGAATCCTTTTCTTTTTAAATGAGATCGCTCAGTTTTGCTCCACGAGTAAACACAAGGCAACAACAACAGGTTGCCAAATACACCACCATGGAAGAATAATACAGTTACCCCTATAGGAATTTAACCTGTGATTCAACCCATTTTTTAAAACAATACTATTAGAGTGTGTTGATAGAAGAACATTGGTACATCTGGACCACAGGTGTGGTACCTGGAGTTCTTGTAAGAATCAGTCTCTTCCTTCCGCTGTTCTTTTTAAGATTATTGCCCATCCGATGAATAACAAATGTAGGTTGGTTCCCTATAACTTCAAATAATAATTTCAGGTTGAAATTTTTTAAATAGACCAGTTTTCTTTGTAAGATTTTTTTGAAAATAATAGGAGAAAAGTTGTTGTGTTGAATAGAATGTGATCCTGAAAAATTCATGGGGTCTATCTTCTGATGTTTTGTATTCCTCAATGGGTGCCCAAGTAAAGGTTTGAACGGTACCCCCCGTCATATATACTCATGCACAAATGTTTTCACTAAAACCACAGGATACCCCCTTTCTCTCCAAACATTTTGCACCCAGTTTGATTGAATTCTGGTTGGAGATCTTTCTATGGGATAAAACATCCTAGCCACTCTGGGATGGTAGCCTGCCCTTTTATAATGCTTTTTTCTGGCAAAAAGGATGTTGGCTGTCGTAAAAGTGGAGGTAGCTGTTACACCAAGTTGGTTTTCTATGTCCCGAGATTTGAAAACCATTCAAGGTTTTGGATAGTGTAATGTCTAAATAGTTGATACATTCTGCACTAACTTGGTGAGTGAAAGACAAACTGTGAGTGTGAGTGTGTGTATACACATATAAACAACCACCAACATGTTCTTGTTTCTTTAAATTTCAGAATGTTCAGTATTTTTAGGAATTTTTATTGATTAATTGTTTTATTAATGTGAAAATTTCATTGGTTAAACATTTTTTATAAATTATGTCAGTTATAGTGGGACTTTATCTGATGAAGGTTTGTTTTATGCAGACGTCAAAAGCCTGCCTCATGAATTGTATTTTTACACATTAAAAGGATTGGACTTCTCAGCAGGTGTGAACTGTGTTTTGTTACCAAAATATTAATTGTGTTACCTTATTATATACTATGCAATATTTGTATATAAGATTTCCTTCAGTATATGAGTTTTAGAACAGTATCCATTTTGAGCTTGGGGTACTAGAGATGTATATGCATCCTAATCTCATTGCCCTAGCCTCTAGCTAGAGCATTGAAGTATATCAAGTGCTCATTACTATGTTTCATATTGTATGTATAGCTAATGTTTGTGCAGTATGTATTATTTGGTTCATTGTATGGTTCAATTGTTTTTTTCTTCATGTTCTTTGATGCTCATTTATTGTCTCCCAGTGAGTTTTTCTCCCGGACCTCATATCACTGAAAAAGGACCTTGTGTCCAGTGTGGAATTTCCTGGTAAACAAATGTAAATAAATAAATAAATAAATAAATAAATAAATAAATATTATAAGTGCCCTCCAGGCATCATAAACTGTATTCAGAGCCTTCAGAGTTCTAAGTCATAGAGCAGTACTGTCATATTATCAGGACACACGATATTGTTTTAAATATTGTTTCATAAAGATACAAAACTACAGAACTCTCTCTAACCAGATGCATTGTTTCTTCATCTAGTCTTTAGAAATTATTATTACTTCGTATGTCAGATTCAGCCCTCAAGCAGATTCCATTCTGTAGTTTAATTGTGAATGCAGTTCAGATTTGAGCAAAAACACACGTATGGTGACAGGCGGCCATGCGCGTTTGTTGCCTTCCTTAAGTTTTTTGTACTTCCAGTTTCCCAGCATTTGATCAAGTTGCTACATTTGTGTTAGTGCTAATCCTCCTGCTCTTGTTGTGATTGACGATTATTTTCAGCTATAGTGTACTGGCTTTATTACCTTAATTCCTGTAGAGGCATTGTTTGCACTTAGATTTGAGGTTGCTCTTTGTTCTCCTTCCTGCTTTCATGCTTACATGGAAGAATATTTAATGACACTATTTCCTGGGTTTGTATATAAACATTTCGAACTCTGATTTAAAATAAAAAACAGCAATCACTGCCTACTTACCACTGCTGTGGTTGGAACCCTGTCAGCAAGTCACTCGATTTAGCAATTTTAGACGTTTACTTTTTCTGAGTGCTTTATTCACATTGATACTGCTACCTTCTAGAAGTGTACCATATTTCCACTTTTTGGATTACGGTTAAAACTTTTGTCAATGTCAGGATTAGACAGAACTTAATTATTGCAGTATTTAACACAGCTGTGTGAATTTTAAGACATTACTGAACCATACTATTTTTTGTACCTAGGACATATTTTATTTGTGAGGGGATATTTTAGTGTATTCATTTCCAGGAATGAACCTTGGCCTCCTTGATAGTAAAAATTATTTATAGTAACAGCTGATTACTGCTGTTGCTGCTGGGACTGTTTTGATTTCTAACTTGTCTCAAGAGACTGGTATGTTTTGCTGGCTGTTTGAATTGATGGCAGTTTCATGTCACTTCTGTCTTAAGCATTTCTAGCTTTCACTTTTATAGTCTACATGTTTACAATATCTGCTCTCTCTTGAACTCCTTGACATCTGTACTTTTGGCCTCGCTGATATTTGTAGGCAACTCAAGGTGGTTGAGCTATAATTATTAGCCCTTGTGCATTGATCATCATTTTTAACTATGGGCACAGGATTCTTAAAAGAGTTCAAAAACTTGTTTGCTTGCGCTTAGTATGTTATTTTATTTGGGTCATATCTTCCATTTTCACTATTTCTGCTATCATCATGTGCTGAGGATGTTGTTGGTTCATAGGTTCATGGTTCATAGGTCTCGAGATTTGTAGGGCCATCTGCCCTCAGGGCATTTATAAGCTTCAGCCAGATGTGTGGCTTCTCACCACCCCTTAGGATGAGGTCAATACACACCCTTTTTAGTAAGTTTAGTTTACTGTGCCTCTGTCTAGTAGTGACACTGTGAGATGACACCCCTGCAAAATCCCACGATCTCCCATCCACCGCCAAGATTTCTCTTGAATAGAGTCAGTGAGGGGCCTCTGCCTAACATGGACTGGGGATTCTTCTGTTCCAGAGTGTAGGGAGCCTCTGGGTTATGAATCTGTCCCCCTCCAGCAACGCCCCCTATTTATTTCTCAGGTGTTGAGGTTTAAGTCTCTTTGTTCCCTTTCGCGTGGGCTCTGATGGATTTGGATTTTCTGAGAGGTAAACATGTCCATTAATTCCGGATTGGACATGCGGCCAAATGCTTAGCACGCTGCAGATCACTCCTTGAGGTAGGCGGTGGTATGCGACTGAATAGAGCTGGAGTTTTTCAGTCGGGCAGCATAGGACATATGTTTAAGACCCTTTATCCTCTTGGTGAGGAACTTTGGGGTCTTTCCAACTGTTGCAGGTGTCGGGTGAGATACATCCCAAATGGGGCATTGTACTCAATCATTGGCTCATGATAAGAGAAGAGCATAGGGCACAATGACTTCTCTTGGATCTAGGATGTGAAACCCTTCATGATAAGTGTGGGCAATATAGAAGGTCTTCCTCAACCACTTTGGCAATGTGGAGTGTCAAAATGAGAGGTTACTGTCACCCCGGGTCCTCAAGTCCATGATTACGCGACATTCTTCCGCACGCTCAGCTCAGCTTACAGGCCAGTGGCTCTGGCAATCCAATTATCCAGCTTCATGAGGCCTCTCGGAAGGATGTTTTGTGTCCGGCTGAGTATCAACTATGGCGCCCAGTTTGCAGTCATCTGCGAATCCCTTTGTCAGCCACAACTCTCCCATATGTTTGTCTGTACTGAAAAAATAAATGCCGAACAAGGTGTCCCAGGACTGAGGCCCTGGTGGGACACCGCCAGACTGGCTTAGAGTCTGACATAGCTCCAGCAACCTGGACCCCTGTGGGTTCTGGTCCTTGAGAATAAGTTTGCAGAAACCCATCTTTGTGACATATATGCGGGTTTTCACATTTTAAGCTTTTGGTGAGTTTGGTTCTAAGTGATGGTCCGAGTGGGGGTATTGTGTCACAAGCTGCTTTGCAAGGTCAAGTGTAGGCTGTGTGGAACTGCCTTTACCCTCAATAATGTCGGCCTTTAGCGGTGACTGTTTCAAAAAGTCGACCAAGTTCAAAAGTGCAGGTGATCTGCCTTGACAAAGCCAAATTGCAGGTAGGATCCAATGTCTGGTAGGTCCCCAATGTCTTTGTTTATGAGTTCCTATAATGATCCTCCTCTCCATAGCTTTGGCAGACCAGGCTCACAAGCTTATGGGGCGGTAATTTCCAGGGTCCGTAGAAGCAACCGCCTGTGAAGTGGGACCTGACTGCTGCCGACGCCACCCTGGGGCACGTATCCTTGTAGGCAAGGCTAAGATTAAACAGCAGCCTTGCTGTGTGGGTTGCCTTAGTTCTCTGGAGTTCGCATAGCACACAGCCCGGACACCATCCCAGTCCCATTGATGCTGTGTTTTTAGCTTTAGAGAGGGTTTTGCAGTGGCTCTCTCACCCTGGGCATCTTAGATGTTAGGGAGGCTACACTCTGCTGGGATAGTTATTCTCCTTTTGGGGGAGGGGAGGAGAAATTTGCACCGAACCTGTCTGCTGGGGAATGTTGGAAAAATGCTCAGTGGGTTCAGTGTATTTTGTGTCATTTTGACTAACTCTGAGCATATCTGGGAGTTTCACCAGGTTTCCTTGTAACATAGCTAAAAGAAGGCTCCTTGCATCAGTCTTTTGTGTCTTTTGTGGCGATTTTTCTCTCAAAGTTGGCCTTGGATGATTTTATGAGTGACTGTCGAAGTTTTTGCTAGTACTGATCAGAGATGCCTTCCCTTTTAGGGATTTTGCTCTGTCATGTGCAGCTTCCTCCTCAAGGTTGTAAAGTTTGTTTATGGCTGGAATCACTGCAGACCGGGCGCCTGCCTTTGGGGGAATGGGTCTTTGGTTTTACTTTTGGGGATTGCACATGATCCATGCATTTCTTGAAGGTGCCCATAGAAGGCATTTGCTCAAAGGATCTCAGCAGTGTGGGTTGTGGTTTCCACCTGCCCAGGGACCCTTGGAGAGGGATACCACTTCAAGTCTTTGTAAGAATTGTGGACCGTTATTTTTGAGAAGTTCTTCACTGTGGTCTTTTGTGCAGGGGTGGGGTCGGGATGTGATTTCCAGTGAGATTAATTTATGGTCTGATCTTACCAAAGCAGGGATATACTTCCCGTAAAGTTATATTTTGTCTGCCCATGTTTGTGATGTGATCAGGTCTAGTATATTGTCTCCTCTTGTGTAAATGGTGACTAGTTGTTCCATTGCATTTGAGTCAAGGGCAACACCCAGGAACCTTTTGGAAGTTAGGGTAAAGTTCAGGGGCTTGAGTAATGTTCCCAGACTATGTTTTCTGGGGTAGTTGGAAGTCTCCCGCAAATGGGGCCGATGGTATTTTGGAGAGACATTCATACTCTCCAGTGTCTTCAGGAAGGCTGTGGGGTTCCTTGAGGTTTGAGAGGGTGGTTCAGGTAGTATGCTACAAACTGTGGGCAGGCAGTTTTGGTTTCATGGTTAAGGCTGCACCTGGATGGTCTCCGACATGCCAGGCAGCATTAGCCGCCAACCCGAGGTGTGGGTATCTTGATGAAAATGGATACCCTCTCCTTTGAAGGTTCTGGGGTCCAAGTTTTTGGGGCCAGAAAGCACATGATATGAGGTAAACCCCACAGTGCCGTGGGGTGTGCTCAGGAGCCTTGAACCAGCTGGTTCTCAGTCACTGCGCCAGACATCGATGGCCTCCATACTGAAGAGGGCTCTCGAGGGTGCAGGCATCTTGAGTGTTTAGACTTTGGCATTGAGCAGGCATTACTCCTTAGTTTTTTCCACTTGTGTTTTCTAGGTGAGGTAGGTTTGTCACTTTGAGCCTAAGCCTAAAAAGGCACTGCGGGGTGGGTGAGCCTTGGCCGAATATCCGAAGCCCAGGGGTGACAGGTGCAAGCCATCCCTTTCGCGGCCAGCTGCAGTTTGTCACATGTCACCCCAAGAGCCACATGACATTGGATCCCCTTAGAATGAGAGACACCATCACTGGTAATTAAGCCAATTGTTGCAACTGATCATTTTGTCTCTTTGTACTGTGGCATCATTCTTGGTGAGGGTGGGTGATGCTGCCTGTAGGGTCAGGGAACATGACCGGGCCTCAGCCACAGGCAATCAGAGAGATCCCCATGTCTCCCCTTTTCATGTAGTCCAGGGGAGAGGTATCGTCGCCTCAGGTCGCTTTCACACCGGGCATGTACAATCGACTACTGAGTCATTTTTGTACTCTGCATGTGGATGACCTGAGTGCTCTGTGTTATGTGGCGGATTCTAGCTCCTATTGCAGCTTACTGTGATTCCTTTTCCTTGTTCAGTCTGGTGAGCGGGATGGCCAGTGTGTCTGACTGGCGGAGTCACCTTGGTTACAAGTGTGTCTGGCATGTTTTTTGGGCCTTAAGGGCTGGCACAGACTGTTTAGCACACTGACTTCCCTGTGAACTTATGTGTTTCATGTGCTAAGGTCTTGAGGTGTGGTGGCTGCTGGGTGTCTGCTGGACAGAGCCTCATTGTATTGCATTTTTAATCACACCCTCCTCCGGGAGTATGTTTTGTGTGTTTATGTGTTTGGTTTGCAGTTGTGGTGATAGTTCTATGTGAGACTGGGTGGTGTGCGTGGTTACCATCTCCTCCTGACTGGTCTTGCCAAGCTGTGTACTGAATTGAGAGAGCCAGCCTCCAGCCTTCTGGCTATATAGTTGCATCTCGCACCATATTTGTATTACTGCTGGGAGGAGGAGAGGGTTGTTCCGTGCACAGGAGGCGGATCTGTAACATTGTTCTCAAGATTCCCAGATTCACCAGCTTAGAATACATGAGAGGACGCCAAGGCAACTGACCTTCCATGCATGCTAGAAATAGTGAGAAAGATTCTCTTGCTGTGTAACTGAGTCAGAAAGGACCTATAGGGAAATGGTACTACAAGCAGAATTTAGGTGAATGAAGTACTTTCTTTTGTTTAAAGAGTGCTTTTACCTGTAAAAATGCTTTTAGGAGCAAGTGCTGAGCTTTTTCTAGATAGAGTATAGGCTGTTTAGATTTCGTAAGTAGAACAGTTCTCCATGGGAAAAATTGAAGAGCAGACTATGGAGCCAGAAAAGTTTAACCTTGTTTAACCAAGTTTAACCTTGTTAACCGCAAATGCTGCGCAGGCGATTCTGATCAAGACAAAAGCTCGCGGCATGACGGACTTTTAAAGCAGTGAACTGTCAAAAGAGCTAGGGAATGGTCCCAAACAAACTCACCATCATTACAGCTTTTTTGTGCTGGAGGTCACTTCCCAAGGACAGGTAGGGTTGCCTCAAGGCTCCCCACCCCACTGGTGAGCAAAGAAACTTCCTTCTATCCAAGTGCAAGGTAATGGACAACACAGAATTATTTCCACAGCCCAGAAGGCAGCAATGCCCTGTATACTGGTCTAAACTAGTTTATGGAAGACGAAACAAGGATTATTTTTTTGTTTTTTTGGTAGAAACACACAGAAAATGCAGAGACAGTAATAAATTAGTTACACAGGTTGTAGCACACTTTTAGTGGGCAGCCCACAGTTAAATTAAACAAAACAAACAAGCCAAAACTTCTTTCGATCACCCGACAAATGTACTACTTTAAGTGCAGATTAAATAAATGCAGTAATCAGTTAAAAAAACAGTTCATAGTTAGTTCAAAGTAAGCTACAGAAGCTATGGCTTCCATTGAAAAAGCAAGATACTTAAATCCAGAAGGTGAATGCACGCTCGAAAGTTCCTCGCCGTTGCATAGACCACCTGTAAACCCACGCGGAGCTTGTCTTGAGCAGTATACGCCAGAAAACGCCTAGAGGTGGATTTTAAGCAGTGAACTGCAAAAGAGCCAGCAAATGGGTCATCCGTAAACAACCAACCACAGCTTCTTGTGCTGAGGTCACTTCCTGCGACAGAGGATGCTCGCTGCCCCACTCCCATCACTGGTGAGTAAAAGAAACTTCCTTCACCAAGTAGGGGCGTAATGGACAACACATTAGAAATCTAACAGTTCACAGCCCAGAATAATGCTCATTATCGGTCTAAACCGAGGAAGGCGGAAAACAAGGATTATTTGATGGTCCTATTGCCCTAACATCACAAAGGGCTCATAGTTTAATATTATAATCTAAGTAACTCTGAAGTTATCCCATGCTTTTATGTACTTCAAACACTTGGACTCATTTCACCCAATTCCCGGAGAGCTTATGAGTAGTTTCAGATAGTTTCAGTTTACCAGATGTTACATACAATTGATTGTCATTTCAAGCACAGATAGTTTATCCTTATTAGTTTTTAATTTTAAAAATTTCCAAACTTGTTTTCTCCATATACAGGACCTTACACTCAGTTAAGCCCTACCTCCTCCTAGCTTGGTTTATTTTATTGTTTTGTTTTGCTGTTTTATCATGTCATTAAGTATTTGTTTTATCCCATTAATTAGGATTAAATTAATTGTTAATAGCGATAGGGACCTGGCTCAAATATTGTCATGACAATCTTTGTGTTCCATCTGTCTGCAAACCCCAGATATTTCATATATGTCACAAGCCTGTGTAAAGTATGATGCTGCCTCAAGCACCTCTGTTGAAGCACCTGGATATGGAGTCCATCTTCCTGTCTTGGGGCTAGCTACTAATCTGTAGTAAAATCCCACATATATTTTTCACCATGTTATCTGTGTGGAGACATCTGGGGGCCTCATTCAATGTGACAGACTAAATTGAGGGGCCTTTTCCCCTATCCCCGCCCATAGTAAATCTGGGATTACCTTCGCCTTCACCTTGGAGTGCCCAGCTATGTGCCGAACTGGTTGTAGATGGGATCACTGATACTATATTTCATAACATATTGCCAGCCTTTTAGCTGACACAGATTCAGTACAAACTTCAACCACCCCCCATCCCTACCTCCCAATACCATATCCCAAAAACATACATGACACCAGCCCTCTGCCTAATATCTCTAGAGAGAACATGTCATGCTCACCTCCACTCGCCAAGGCCAAAAGCATAGCCTCACGGGACAAGATGATATCCCAGGTTGTTTACTAAACAATCTAAAATAAGCACCCTTGCAGACCCACTTGAAATTCTCTTTAATCACAGCTTGAGAACTAGCTTATGTTCCTGCAGAATGGGGCATCAACTCCACCCTGGGAACCACAAACCATAAGCCCAACTAGCCCATCTGCAACACCATGGAAAGAGTTATCATGACCTGATGAGCAAGGACATAGGGCTGCACTCTCCAAACACTGGACCGTCAAGCCAGTTTGGCTTTTGTTAAGGTAGATCATGCTTATTAAACCTGGTGGACTTTGAGAATGTCCCCAAAGGCATGGACGAAGGTAAGACAGTACACACAGCCTATCTTGACTTTGCCAAGCGCCTTTCAACATAATTCCCCACTCTGGCATCAATCAGAAGCTCTCCCAGATATGGCCACCTATTTACCCTAACGCTACTAGATGGCAGTGCACAACCAACTGGGTTTCCAGTGGACAGAACACACTCTGGCCAAAATTGGTGATGCTAACCTCCACCATTAGACCCATCACAAAGTGAGTACCACAGGGTCTGTGCTGGGCCCCTTAACGCTTGTCATCTATTTTCTCACGTAGTTCAGGCCAAAGAAGATGGCCATTGGCTCATCAAGTTCACTTTCAATTGCAAACTGGGAGAGCAATCATTGAGTCCTCCCAATGATGTCAACATATTATGTAAGAAGAGCTAACACAAAGACGGATTGTTAAGCTGTTGTAAAAGCCATGGTCTGAAACTAAATGCAAAATGCAGTATTATTCCTCAAAATGAAATCTTACAAATTACACACATTGACAGCACCCTCCTGATTTCCAAACCCAGTGGTGTGAGACTTGGGAACACAGGTGTTGATAGCAATCTGAACTTTCACCACCAAGTTTCTAGTGAGTGGTATGGAAGTTTCTACATAGCATACTATAAGTAAGGGCATAGCATCCAGGGCAAAGGATGCTAGAACTCCACTGTACTCAACCCTCATCAGACCACTAATAGAGTATATAACGTGCACCTTTTTGCATGTAGGTCACTGGTGACACTTGCAGTAGCACTTGGACAGACCTCAGAGGTTTGTCACTAAGAAAATACAGAAACTCCAAACCATGAGCTACGCTGCGATGGCTGAAAGCTCCTGTCACTTTACTCTGTATCTTATAGGTTGCTGAGATGAGACTTGTGGCCTGGGCCCATAGGGCAATCTCCAACCCCTGCCCTAATGGAAAATGCTGCACACATTCACAAGCAAACAATGGTGCACAAGAGACTCACTGCGCCTAGTAATCTCAACCTAGTTTTCTTATGACATTAACAGAACAAGCTGGACGGGAACAGCTAAGTGCCTCCCAGAGACGTGTTATATTATCTCAATAGAGACTTTTTATTAATTCTAAACAGAGCTCCTGACTGGACCCTTTTCAATTCGTGCGTTCCATGAGCGAACGAATGGGAGACTGCACCTGTTGCCCCTTGGGGTGGTACCCATGTCCCTCAAGGACAGGGGTCACTAGTGCTGATCACAGACTCAGTCTGTTCATAAACCTCGGTCTGTGAACTACCCAAAAAAGAACAAAATGCAGATACTTGGGATTAATATCTCTGCCTTGCAAAGGCTCCAGGGCCACTCAGCCTAGTAACCTCCTAAGAAGTCCTGGGTGGCATAAAACCTATGTTGAATTTGCTTTTAATCAATAACTCCATTTCATATATAGTGTTGTATTTTTTTTAGTAAACTAGTTTTATATATAGTGTTGTATTTGTTTATCAATATCGTAGCTTTCTTGTAGTGGTGTATTTGTTTATCAAAAACTAAGTTTCTCATAGTGTGCCCTGACTCTGTTTGGTTGTGCTCAGTAGAAACTGAGTTAACACCAAAAACAAATGGTCACAGCCTAGTTCTACTGTAATGTTTTTGAAATAAGGATGTGACTGTTGACAACTAATAATGCTCAACAATCTTCAAAACAGATATTATTCCTTACAGAATTGTTAGGCCCACTTTTAGACCACATTTTGGTGGGACGCCACAACTGACCCACAAATCTATCAACAACAAGCTTCTAACCACAACCTCTTTTTTACCTGCTGACCCTCCTGACTTCCCAAGTATTAATTCAAACTAGATATCAGGAATAGAGTCTATATCATGAAATTCGAACCTCCAAAATGCTTTAACACCATAAGTTTGAACTTGAAAATCAAATTGGATAACATTCGACATTAATTGAAACAGCAAATTTTTTCCCAGGAAAAATTCACTTTTCCAAAATGTACACACATAACACAATCACACACCAAACACCCTTCAAAAACCTGTACACTGAACCTAACATACACCTCACTATCTATGCACCATCCTTAACCTCAGCCCTAACCCTAAAGTCTTCATCACTATCGCACACTTTCACCCGACTCTGCGCCCCTGCAACCTCCTCAAAGTCTGTCACTATTGCACACCTCTGGCCTGGACTCCGCGCGCCTAACCCTAAAGTCTGGTCACTGGGGCCCGCTCGCATAATTTCACCTACCACATTTCACCAGAAACCGAAAAATCGCCAGCTACAGAAACGCCAACCAAATTTCCCTCATGGAAAGAATTCGGTTTCGGTGGCTTTTGACACATTGTCAACTTTGAACTACCAAGTTCTGCATTCGGCATTCGTGCACCTTCTCTAGTGTTCGATTTCACTATAGAACCTCCTCAGAATATGTGTCATAAACATGTATCAAAAATGTATCTTTATTTATTAGCTATAGTTGTGAACAACACATGTTACAACAGAAGGAGCCCACTCAAACTACTCCTGGCAAGTTAGTGTGCTCTGCACACACTATCAACCATCTCTTGAGAGGTGCTGCACACAACATAGGCAGGTCATGCTACTCCTGAAGTACGCCTATTTTGGGAAACACATGAAACTTGGTGTGTAAAATTGACTGGCTCATCACCACAATCCTCAAATCCTCTCCTTCCCATGCCTCCAATGTGTCCTTGATGACAGGGTGTGCAGGGACAAATGAGTCAGTGGGAAGTACTTTGATGGCTTTTCAGGAAACCAGAAGGCCAAAAAGCATTAACATTTTCTAAACTCCATTTGTACATTCTTATCTCATGTTACTCCTTTCTTCTCTTGGACAGTCCTGCAATCACCTCGTGTATTCCTAGTTTGAAGTTGTTGGGAGTCCCTTGTAGTTAACTTCCTCATACTAAAGTTTGGGGCCAATGTGTTTCCAATAAAAGCCACAAAAAAGTGTTTAACCTCTCTTCAAATGGTTAATAATAATAATAATAATAATAATAATAATAATAATAATAACAACAAAACAACAGTCCTCTCCTGAACTACAGCATTATTTCCACACACTATTCCACTCATATAACTCATTTCTTGAAAAGCTTATTTTTTATTTTAATTATTTGCTTGCCACCAAGTAAGTGAAGTAATGCTGTGCAGTTCATTTCCATAGGTTCATAGGTGTGTACCAGCCTAATGGCCCTGGGGCCTTTTACAAGCTTAGCCCATAGGAAGGGCCCTGCATTGTGCCGCCACAGTCTCCGCGCCTCTACTGGCAAGTAGAGTCGGAATGATCCTCGGGAGAACTTTCTATTATTTCCCCATCCACTCATCAAGATTTCTCTTGAAGAGAGCTAGTGAGGTGCTCTGCTTTCACATGTATGAGAGAAGTCCATTCCAGAGCATCGGCAGCGTCTCTAAGTTATGAACCTGTCCCCTCCCACCATGTTCTGTTGATTGCAGATAATGAGGTTGAGGTCTCTGGAGCATGGGCAGCGGAGGATTGGGATTTCTTTAGATATGGCATTTCTAACATTGAGCTGGGTCAGACATGGCTTTTTGTAAGTCGAGCAGAGAGATTGTCTCTTTAGTAGATTTTAGTATGAGACAGAGAATAGCTGGAGTTTTTGAGTCTGTCCATGTACTATACATGTAAGTTTAAGGACTAAGATCCTCTTCATGAGGTACCCTTCAGACCTCTCTCCAGCTGGTTGTAGGGCAGAACTAGTGAGGCTAATACATGCCAAATGGGGCATTATACTCATGATTGGTTCAATGAGGAAGAGTAGAGAGAAAATGATGGCCTTCTTCCTTGACACACCTCCTTGGTAATAAGATTTGTCACATAGAAGGACCTCTGACCACAGTGTTGTGGTCAAGGAGAGGTTGATGTCAATCTTGCTCACAGATCTCATATAACACCTTCAGTGTTTAGTGGCTCCCCATCGTGATGTGGGCAACAGGGAACTGAGTTTTCCCAAATATGTTGATGCATTTTTGGCATTGCTTTATGCCATGGTTTCATGACACCGTCATTGGTCTCAGTGAGGTATATTTCTTAGATGCGTCTGTACTGGTTAACACGACCCCACGGTGCTGTCACCCAGTGGCTCATCAGCCAGAGTCCTCTGTGCTGGCTTGGGGACTTCAAAAGCAGCCAGGAGGGACCCAGGACTGATCTCTGGTGGGACTCACCGTGATCGGTCTGTAGTTCAGGACTTGGAATCCACTACTTCACAGTGTGTATTCATCGAGCCACTTCTGCAACCCACCCAATGATGGGGGTTGATGCCCAGTTTGCGGAGTTTATCAATACTTCCTGAGTGAGAATGGTAATAAAGGCCTCACGACCGAGGCAGGCCAGCGAACGCGCCTCACATCCACCGCTGGTGACTGAATTCAAAGAAGTCAACCAGCAAAAAGGCATGATCTACCTTTCTCAAAACCAAATTGCATGGGATTTAGAGTTTGATGAACCCATATCCCTGCCAATCATGTCCATACACGATGCACTCCATAGCTCTGGCCTATTAGACCAAAGTCCACTGGGGGCGATACACCCAGGGATCTGTAGTCACCTTCCTTATGGAGAGAGTGAGGATGACTGTAGCAGTGCCATATTTGGTAGGAAACAAAATAGAGGTGAGGCCAGAGTAAACAGAGCAATTAGATGTACCAGTTCACTTGGTAATCATGTAGAACACATCCAGATGGCTGTCCTCGTCCCATGAAGGCTGGCCTCAAGCCAGCAATGCAGCCACCCCTGTGCCAGTACCTTGCTGCCTGCATTCTTCCGTGCTGATTGGGGCCGATCCCTGGGGGTAAAGTTGGCACCTGAACTGCTCTGCCAGATGTTGGCAATATCTGTTGGCTCAGCATAGGAGGCACCATTGTGCAGTAGCAACTCAGAGCAAACTGGGTATTGCCATGGAGATTCTCCTGATATAACCAAAAGTTAGCTGCCTTCTCAGGTTGTTTTAGTGTCTGCCGTACTCTGCCTTCATATTTGGTTTCCTTGATGTTGATAGTGATCTCAACATTTTGTTGAGACAACGTGGGGAATTCTTCTTTCCAGCATTGGGGACTTCACCTTTTCTGCATTATCATTCTTCTGTAGTAGTTTCATTATCGGCAGGACTCACCAGATTGGCTTCCCTTTTGGAGAGAGATATCTGGTTCTGTTGGTATGGCTAGTTCTTACGCATTTATGTATGTGTTCATACAGTGCATTATGTATGATTTATAAAGTCATGCATTTATTCATTGGCATGGTGCCAAGGAAGTTAGTCACCCTCTGTTTTAGGAGTCCAAAGTCAGCTTTGATGAAGTTTTTCATGGTGGATACCTTGTGAGGGGTGGGTGAGGATGTGATTCATGGTGATTAGTTTGTGGTTGATCTGACCATGACGGTTTGTGGTCGGATTCAACCAGGGAGGAATCTGACCATTGGTGAGCAAACATTTGCCCATGTTAGTGCACAACCAGGTCAAGGATGTTGCTCTCTAGTGGGGTAAGAACGAGCTGGTCCAGGGTACAACTGATGGAATTCCAGGGAAGCTGCCAAGCTGGGTGGATTGAAGCTGAGTAGTTTTCCCAGTTGATGTAGGGGTAGCTGAAGTCTCCTCAGGCGAGAGTGTTGGGCTGTACCCTGACAGATTCCAGAAAGTGCCATGAATAGCAGCGAGAGTCTAGAGACATGGCTGGGGGACCCATAGCAGGTATGACCTGATGACCGTCTTACCCAATGTTAGTTGTACTTGAAGTATCTCAGATGCATTATGCTGGGCTACTAGTCT
>NC_056744.1:1842027334-1842064891 GCF_019279795.1 Protopterus annectens | reverse complement strand
AATTTTTTGGGTAAAAAAAAAAAAGTAAATCTTGAATTTTTTTTTGAAAAATTTTGGGCCCTGAGTGGCTCAGCCCACATAATAGCACAAATAAACCAAAACGTCAAATAAAAGGAAAATAAAATGGTAGTAAAAGTTCTAAATTTTAAACTTTTGCATGACCAGCATTCAACCAGCATTAACAACACTTATAGTATCATTACCTTCATTTGATTTTCAGCTCTGATTGCACCTACTTTTGACACCTCAAAACAGAAAGTAGAAATAAAGATTGATAAACTTCTTTTATGATCACATTTCTTGGAGATAATGATTAATAAACATTTTGTGACTAGCTGGAATGAAAAAGAAATCAATCACACTTTATGTATACTATTTGTAAATTGTGTCTATTTTGTTTTTTAAACCCAAATTCAGCAAAAATTAAAAATTTTCCAAACTTTGTCAGAATCATATGGCAAGTAAAAAAGGCTGACATGATTCAAATTTATGGTGCCAGTTTTGGAAGATTCTGGAATCGTGACCATTATGCTCTTTGACCCTCTCTGATAGAGAAAGCTTTGTTGTTGCATGTGGTTAATATTTTTTATGACTATAGTTTAATGCCCTCTTGTTCTATGACCCCTTACCTTTACTGTTCAGCCCTTTACAACCTTATTTACATTTATTGTGGTCTGCTGTGTTGTTCCAACCACCACCACCTCCTCCATTTGAATTTTACTGTCTCTTGTCCTCCACGAAAACAATTTTTCTAGTTCTGTACTCTGTCTTTGGACTCGTTTCCTGAGGTGCAATGAAGTCATGAATACAGGTGAGCAACAAAATTAAATACACACACAGACACACACAGACAAACACACCCACACACACACCCCCACATACACACACACACACACACACACACACACACACACATGCACACTCACACAGAACACACACACACACAAAGCACACACACACACACTCACAAATGCACAAAAACACAACACATAAAACACACACACAAACAAAAAAACCCAACACACACACACACACACACACAACCACACACACAACACACATTAAACACACACACACACACAAACACAGACATAAAACACACACACGACATAACAACACACAAACACATACACATATGTGTGTGTGTGTGTGTGTGTGTGTGTGTGTGTTTTTTTTTGCCTTTACTTTACATTAAAGGGTGTGTGTGTGTGTGTGTGTGTGTGTGTGTGTGTGTGTGTGTGTGTGTGTGTGTGTGTGTGTGTGTGTGTGTGTGTGTTTTGTGTTTTATTTTTTCTGTGTTTTTTAGTTGTGTGTATGTGTCTGTGTGTTTTGTTTTTTGTGTGTGTGTGTGTTTTTGTGTTTCTGTCTCTGTGTGTGTGTGTTTTTGTTTATTTAATATAAAACACACAGTTGCCCACCTGAATTCATGACTTCATTGCACTTTGGGAAAACAAGCCAAAGACAGAGTACAGAACTAAAAAAAGTTTCTAGTAGAGGGCAAGAGACAGTAAATGGCAAATGGTGGGGTGGTGGTTGGAACAAACAGCAGAAATGTACATGTAAATAAGGTTTTAAGGGGGAAATAAAGGAAGGGGGCATAGAACAAGCAGGAAAACTTATCTAAAAAATGCCCCTTCAAAACTTTTTATCAGAATAAAAAAATGGTCAAATTGAATTTCCAAAAATAAAAAAATTTTATTTAGTTTTTACTTCCTTGTTTACAAAGTCAAAAAAATTCCCCCAAAAAAAAGTTTTATGATTCTTGGTTAAAACAACAAAATAGTCACACATTTACAAAAAGTAAAATAAATTGATTGACTTTTTTTACCACATCCAAAATTTTAAAAATTTTTTTTTTTTCTTTTTTTTTTTTAAAAAAAAAAAATAAAAAAAAAAAAAAAAAAAAAAATTCAAAACTTTAGGAATTCCCCAAAAAATACCTTTTTTTTTTAGGAAAAAAAAAAAGAGTGATGTTGCTTTACCCATACAGAGTGGTTATTTTGTAAGGACAAAAGCTTATAAGGTACAATCAGGTCACATGAGTGTGAAGGAGATGTAAATACCATATTTTTTTGAGGGGGGGGAGCAAGAGCATTCCCATTTGGGGGCTTAGATACATATGAAGAGATTTTTAAACATGTTATGATTGAGAGTAGGGAATTGATGGTGGAAGTGAGTTCCAGAGACGAGCTAGGTTAAAGGATAGTAAGTTTTGCCTGGAGGACGAGTTTTTGTGTACTTCTAATAGGTTTTGATTGTTAGACCTTAAAGCCCTATTGGGTAGGTGCATCCTGAAGGTGGAGGACAGGGAGGGACAGAGAGATGGGTTAAAATGAGCTTGTGGGCTAAAATTAATTGAGTGTAGTTGAGTTGATTAGGTAACTCAAGCCAGTTTAGTTTTTTGGGGAGAGGTGCAGTGGTGGGTGGAGGACCTGTGACCGTTTAACCTGGCGATTTTGTTATAGCATGAAGAAAGTTGTTTTTTAGAGAGGACTGAAAATTTTTTAGCAAAGGAGCTCCATAGAGAAGGGAGGGATAAGAAAAGAGAGGAGAGAGTAATTTTAGAGGAGCATGTGAGGAATTGATTTTGACGATAGAGCATGCCTAGTTTTTGATGGGTTTTTTTGATATTTAGTTGTAGATGGGAGTTGAAGTTAAACTGGTTATCAATTTGGACACCAAGTAATTTGGTTTCAGCACCAGTTCCAAGGATGAGTTATTTTGCTAGTAATAGAGAATGTGTTTATATAAAGGGGTAGTTTTTGAGGGGTAAATACCATTAGTTTAGTTTTGGAGGCATTGAGAGCTAGGTGGTTTATTTTCATCCCAGTAATTGAAAAAGCTTCTTGTGTAAGCTTTTGGAGATAGAGGAGATGTATCGAGCAGATAATGGTAGAATCATCTGCATATTGGATGATGTTAGAGAATGGAATGGATTTTGGGAAATCATTTATAAATATATTGAAAAGAAGGGGACCAAGAATGGAGCCTTGGGGAACTCCGGGAGGGTACTAAGAAAGGAGGAAGTGGCCTTTTTCCATTTTACAGCTTGGAATCTGTTTGATAAATAGCTAGAGAACCAGTTCACGGAGGAGGGAGAGAGGGGAAGTTGTGAAAGTTTAGTTAAGAGTAGGCTGTGTGAGATAGTATCAAGGCTTTAGAGAGGTCAAGTAGTAGGTGGAAACAATTTGGCCAGAGTCCTTTATTAACAGTCTCAAAATAGGAGAGTAGGGCTGTCATAGTGCTATGATTTGGTCTAAACCCGTGTTGAGTAGGGGTTAGAAGGTTATTATCTAAGAGATGTGGTAAGAGTTGGAGTTGGACACATTTTTTTAGGAGTTTAGAAATGGGGACAGGATAGCAATGGGACGGGAAAATTTTTGATGTTACAGTTGTTACCTCCTTTATGCAGAGGAATGATGAAGGCTTGTTTCCAGAGTTGGGGCACTGTACATTCATGGATGGAACGTTTATTAGAATGCTTATAGGATAGGCAATTGCTTCAGCAGCTATACTTAGGAAGTAAGAGGGAATGTTATCAGGTGCATTTGTACATGGCTTCAATTTCTGAAGGAGTTTCTTTTATAGAAGTGGGTATTGGTTTTAGTGAAAATAGAGGGTGGAAGAAAGAGAGTTGGGGGGGTAAGGATGATGTGGAAGTTGGTAGGAGAAGAGCTGGAGGATAGACTGTGAGTAGATGGTAAGGGGAGGAGTGATAGTGGAAGGCTGAGAGTTTGCAGGAGAGGTGGGGGGGAATTAGATGGTGAGGTGGGACTAAGGAAGGAGGAAGTTAGCTTGCTAATAGATTCAATGAAAAAAGGGGTTGAATTGAGTAGCTAAGTCTAAATCAGGGACATTTGGGTCTGGGGTAGGGGTGGTGGTTTTCTGGGATTAAGGAGGGTAGAAAAAAACTTTTGAGGATTTGTTTTATTATTGTTTTGGAGTGTAAAAAGTATTTTTTTCTATCAGAGATAATAGACTTTTTACTTTATTTCAAGTGTTTTGTAATCAATATGGTGTTCAGGGGTTTTTTTTTTCTGATATAGTCCCCAGGCTTTATCTCTGAGGGCATGGTTGATAGTGTGTTTTTGGTAAGCCAGGGGCAGAATTTTTTTATTCTCTTTGTCTGCAGGGGGCTTGGGAGTCTAGTATTTCTAAGAATGTTGAGTTAAAATAAAAACTGCATCATCTAAGGCTAATGTCCGTAGATTGTTCCAGTTACTGCTTTTAGAGAATTTAAAAAGGTTGTTGAGTTAAAGTTTTGTGGTTACGGGTAGTAATGTAATTGTGGGTGTGTTTTATATACAGGGAAGTCGGTGAGTGAAGGTGGGCATGTGATCACCTAGAGGGTCGGGAAGAGTACCACTGTCTGAGAAATTGTGGGGATGTGAACTAGAATCCAATCTAGAATGCTGCCACTAGAGAGTTTTTTTATGGGTGTGTAACAGAGTTGATAAGCTGGGAAAAAATTTTATAGGTTGATGTTAAGGGGGTAGTTGGTGACTGGATGGAGGCCCAGTTAATATTTACATCTCCTAAGATTATGGTTTCATTTGATGTTGTTAGAGCCAGGAGAGGATATCTTCAAGGGGGGATATTTTCCTGGGGATGTAAAGGGGTACTACACATATGTTTTTATGCTTATTACCTTGTAGGAGAGTTATGAGTAATTCAGCATTGTTAAATTCTGGGATACGTTTCCTGTAGGGAGTAATTAGTAAGGAAGATGAAAAGGGGGGCTACTCCACCTCCTTTCTTGTGGGACCTGTCTTTCTAAGAATTAGTAGTTAGCTGGAACTATTTCAGAGTCTTTTATAGAGGATTTTAGCCATGTTTCTGAGATAGCTAGGATGTCAGGTTTGTTTTGAGCCAGGCATGGAGGGTTGCACTTTGTTGACTATGCTTTGGGAGTTTATAGCAGTAAAATGTAGGTTTGTGTGTGGAGGTGGGGGTAGAGGGGCCTGGGTTGGGATGGATATCACCTGATAAAAGACTGGTAATCAGATGAAAGATAGGGTTGGAAAGGTAATGTAGTAGTTTAATGAGGATTGTGTTTTATTGTGGTTAAAAAGGGGGTTTTTGGTTGCTATGGGAATGAGGTTTTTTTGAGTGGTGAGCAGTTTGTATGAGAAGAATAGGAGATGTTTTATAGGGTAAAGATGGGGAGAAATAGAAGAGTGTGAATGTGTTAGAGGGGGAAATAAGATGGTTAGTTATGTGATAGAATTGTGTGTGGTGGGGGGACAGGGTTGGGTGAGGTAGTGAAAATATGAAAGTTTAAGAAGTAGTAATAGTAAAATAGGGATGGATGAAGGTTTCAAGAGCATGTTGATTTTGTTTGTTTTGTTGTATAGTATTGTAATGGTTCTGAATATGTTTATTAGGGAGTATTATGCAAGGTTAATAAAAAATTTAAAAAAAGTAGGGTATGGAGTATGGGGGGGGAGGGGGGTAGTTGGAGAAGGTGTAGTGGAGCAAAGAGGTTCAAGTAGTAGAGTGAGAGTTTAGAGGGGGGTGGAACAATGGGGAAAGAAGAGGGTGTGGAAAAAGGATGTAATAGGATGGAGTAGGGTGTGTCTAGGTTGTAGGGGGTTTAAATTTGGGGTAGAGGAAAAAGGGTGTGGTTACCAGAGGGATATAGGTAGAGGTGCTGGGGCGGTGGGATTTGGGGCAGGGTAGGGGAGGGGGGGGGAACGGAGCGGGAAGAAACAGAAGAAGATGAGAGCCAATCAGTATTACAAGGATTACAGTAGAGTAAGGTGAACCAGGGTAAGTAGGGCTTCTGATGTAATATGTATATATGTATATAGTAGGTAGAGTATGTATATATGTATATATAGGGAGGAAAGGGGAATAAGGTATAGGGGAGAGAGAGAGAGAAGGTGAGAATAAAACTGAGAAGCAAAGAGTGAGTAAGCAAAAGGCAAATAAGAGGGGGGGATGCTAGTGGCCAAATGCTGAATGCACTGGCCCACTAGGGAGTCATGGACTAAAATAGGGTTGGAAGGAAGATCTAGAGAAAAGAGGGAGTTAGAAGCAAGTGAGAATGGAGAGGGGAAAATTAAGAGGGTTTAGGCTGCTGGATGCCCTGGCAGGGAGGTAGCTTTCACAGACTACAAGCAGGAATTACAGAATACTGAAGCTTAATTTAGCAGCAGATACACATACCCTTTAAAATTCCTGAGGGGACACCTGGTCCAACTTTCCGGGGGTCGAGGCAGCAGAGCAATATACTGCTTGTGTATAAAATGGATGTAGTAGGTGACTTTGGTTAGGTGTTTGAGTCCACCCAGGCGAGGTCCCAAGGGGAAAATGCAGGGGAATGCAACTGGAGACGAGAAAAAGGTGGGAGAAGTTAGTAGCTGTAATATAGAAACAATCCCTGTGTCCTAGTAATGGTAGTAAGGCAGTTATCATAAGTACAAATAAAAAATGCAGAGAGAACTCAACACCCAAGAGCAAAATAGCTACTATCAATATAGGCAATATACATTTGAAAAATACTACGGACCAAATTCACAGAAACCCCCAGCTAAGTTCTACCAGCAATCAAAATGAGAGGAGCAATGTCGCCCGAACTTTGCCCCTTGTCACACAGTTTTTTAAAACAGTATTAGAAAGAAGCAGTTATCAGAGGTATTGCTACAATAGGCAAAATAGTGTCATAAGGCCAGTTCACCCCACAAATGGCTGGCTAGGTACCTGTGAAGGAACACAATACACTAGGCTAGGGCCCTTTCCCCAAAAATTAAAACCGTACAGTATGTTAAAACAAGCACAGAGCATTACAGAGGGCTAGAACGACCCTTCCATATAGATAATACACATACATCAGCTTATATAAGAAGAAATCTAGATAATTACAGGTAAAATATAAATTTTGAACTAAAAGGCACAGCAGGAGCTGCAGAGTGATGTCGCAAACCCCGTAGGGCTGCCTAGATACAAGAGGAAATGGTCCAAAAGTAGATGTGGTTTACACAATCGTTAATTAGCAACCTTCACAGTATATTTGCATCATAGTCGACCATAATCAGTAGCGAAAATTTCAAGAGAAGCAGGTTAATAGGTAACTATTGTTAGCGAGTTACAAACGCTGAAATAGCAAGCTTCTAAATGGACAAAACACAAACTGCTCAAAAATAAGCTTCCCGTACATTTATAACAATGTCGCACTATATTCAGTAGCGGCCGAACACAAGAGAAACTTAAAAATTTTATGATTTAAACCCAAAACACTGAAAGTAAGTGTTTCTAGGGCCCCCTCACCTTTAAAAATGAGCCGGTATAGCGTGGCTATGATAGGCTATTAACACAGTTTAAAGAGAAAAATTATATAACGCTAGAGTACACAACAGGCAACTTATTGTAGCATTGCAATATTAGGTTATTAACACAAATAAAGAGAAAAACTGTAAAACACTAAAAAAAAGGTTTAAAGGGGCCCCGCCAGGAACACACCCCCGGGGTGGATGGGAATTAAAGATGGCGCCCTAAGGGAGGGGCGGGGTTTTATCACCTTTAGGCGGATCTTGAGGGAGGGGGTGGGCTGGCCAGAACAGACCGGAAAGACTAGATTCCTGCAGAGTGAGTGGAGAAGAAAAAGGATACAAGGCAGGGGAGTAAGGAGAAAAGGCTAAAGTAAGGCTAGGTGGCAGGGGATAGGGATAGCGTGCTCAGTATATAAGGCAAGACAGGGCAGGAAAAACAAGGAAGAGTGGGAAGAGGGAAGAGAGCAATTCAGCTTGGTGAGAAGAAGATCAAAACAGACCCATAGGTAAAGGCAGGAAGCAAAAAAAGGGGAAAAAAGGAAGAGAGCAGAAGAAGATGAGAGCCAATCAGTGGAGCAAGGATTACAGAAGAGTAAGGTGAAGCAGGGTAAGTAGGGCTTGAAAGTAATATGTATATATGTATATAGTAGGTAGAGAATATGTATATATGTATATAGTAGGTAAAAAGGGTAATAAGGTTGGAGAGAGAGAGAGAGAAGTGAGAATAAAAAATGAGTAAGCAAAGAGGAGGCAAAAGGCAAATAAGAGAGGGGGGATGGGCCAAAAACTGAATGCACTGGCCCACTAGGGAGTCTATGGACTAAAATAGGGTTGAAGTAAGGAAGATCTAGAGAAACGAGGGGGTTAGAAGCAAGTGAGAATGGAGAGGGGAAAATTAAGAGGGTTTAGGCTGCTGGATGCCCTGGCAGGGAGGTAGCTTTCCCGACTACAAGCAGGAATTACAGAATACTGAAGCTTAATTTAGCAGCAGATACACATACCCTTTAAAATTCCTGTAGGAGAAACCCGGTCCAACTTTCCAAAAGGGGTCGAGGCAGAGAGCAATATACTGCTTGTGTATAAAATGGATGTAGTAGGTGACTTTGGTTAGGTGTTTGAGTCCACCCAGGCGAGGTCCCAAGGGGAAAATGCAGGGGGAAAGCAACTGGAGACGAGAAAAAGGTGGGAGAAGTTAGTAGCTGTAATATAGAAACAATCCCTGTGTCCTAGTAATGGTAGTAAGGCAGTTATCATAAGCACAGTACAAATAAAAAATGGAGAGAGAACTCAACCCCCAAGAGCAAAATAGCTACTATCAATATACAAAATACATTTGAAAAAAAACGGACCAAATTCAGACGAGCCCACAGCTAAGTTCTACCAGCAATCAAAATGAGAGGGAGCAATGTCCCCGAACTTTGAAATACACTCTGTAGACATAACACAGTCACGTTCTTTACAAAATATTAATACAGTATTAGAAAGAAGCAGTTATCAGAGGTATTGCTACAATAGGCAAAATAGTGTCATAAGGCCAGTTCACCCTACAATATCGGGTGGCTAGGTACCTGTGAAGGAACACAATAAAGTGGAGGCTAGCCTTTCCCCAAAAATTAAAACCCAAAAAGTATGTTAAAAAGCACAGAGCATTACAGAGGGCTAGAACCCCTTCCATATAGATAATACACAGCATACATCAGCTTATATAAGAAGAAATCTAGATAATTACAGGTAAAATATACAGTTTTTAACTAAACTCAGGCACAGCAGGAGCTGCAGAGTGATGTCGCACCAAAACAGTAGCGACTGCCCCGATACAAGAGGAAATGGTCCAAAAGTAGATGTGGTTTAAAAATTTTAAATTTGCAACCTTCACAGTATATTTGCATCATAGTCGCACCATAATCAGTAGCGAAAGCCAAATAAAAAAAGCAGGTTAATAGGTAACTATTGTTAAATTACAAAAGCTGAAATAGCAAGCTTCTAAATGGACAAAACACAAACTGCTCAAAAATAAGCCAGTACATTTATAACAATGTCGACTATATTCAGTAAGGGGCCCGAACACAAGAGAAACTGTACAAGCATTTGATGATTTTCCCAAAACACTGAAAGTAAGTGTTTCTAGAAGGGCCCCACCTTTACAAAATGAGCTATAGCGTGGCTATGATAGGCAAACACAGTTTAAAAGAGAAAAATCTATATAACCGAGTACACAACAGGCAACTTATTGTAGCATTGCAATATTAGGTTTTTAAAACAAATAAAGAAAAAATGTCCAAAACACTATAAAGTAAACAGCAGACAACTTACTATGGAGCGACCCCCCAGGAACACACCCCCAGAGGATGGATGGGAATTAAAGATGGCGCCCTAAGGGAGAGGAGGGATTTTATCACCTTTAGGCGGATGTTGAGGGAGGCGGGGAGTGGCCAGAACAGACCGGAAAGACTAGATTCCTGCAGAGTGAGTGGAGAAGAAAAAAAGGGGTACAGCAGGCAGGGAGTAAGGAGAGAAAGGCTAAAGTAAGGCTAGGTGGCAGGGGGTAGGGATAGCGGGTCAGTTTTAAAAAACAGGGGGAGGAAAAAAAAGGAAAAGTGGGAAGAGGGAAGAGAGCAATTCAGCTTGGTGAGAAGAAGATCAAAACAGACCCAAAGGGAAAGGCAGGAAGCAAAAAACAGGGAATAGCGAAAAGAGCAGAAGAAGATGAGAGCCAATCAGTGGAGCAAGGATTACAGAAGAGTAAAAGCAGGGTAAGTAGGGCTTCTGGATGTAATATGTATATATGTATTAGGGAGAGAATATGTTTTATGTTTTAGTAGGTAGAGGGGTAAAAGGAAGAGAGAGAGAGAGAGAAAGGGGAATAAAACTGAGAAAAACAAAGAGTGAGTAAGCAAAAGGCAAAAAAGAGGGTGGATGCCTTCTAGTGGCCAAATGCTGAATGCACCCCCCTAGGGGGTTATGGACTAAAATAGGGTTAAGGGAAGACTAGAGAAACCCGGGAGTTAGAAGCAAGTGAGAATGGAGAGGGAAAAAAGAGGGGGTTTTGGCTGCTGGATGCCCTGGCAGGAGGTAGCTTTCACAGACTACTAGCAGGAATTACAGATTACTGAAGCTTAATTTAGCAGCAGTTACACATACTTCTTCAAAATTCCTGGGAGACACCTGGTCCAACTTTCAAAAGGGGTCGAGGGCAGAGCAATATACTGCTTGTGTATAAAATGGATGTAGTAGGTGACTTTGGTTAGGTGTTTGAGTCCACCCAGGCGAGGTCCCAAGGGGAAAATGCAGGGGGAAAGAACTGGAGAGAGAGAAAAAAGGGGGGAGAAGTTAGTAGCTGTAATATAGAAACAATCCCTGTGTCCTAGTAATGGTAGTAAGGCAGTTATCATAAGCACAGTACAAATAAAAAATGCAGAGAGAACTCAACACCCAAGAGCAAAATAGCTACTATCAATATAGGCAATAACATTTGAAAATACTACGGACCAAATTCACAAGAGCCCACAGCTAAGTTCTACCAGCCAAAAAGAGAGGGGGCAATGTCGCTGAACTTTGAAATACACTCTGTAGGCATAACACAGTCACTTTTTCACAAAATATTAATACAGTATTAGAAAGAAGCAGTTATCAGAGGTATTGCTACAATAGGCAAAATAGTGTCATAAGGCCAGTTCACCCCACAATATCGGCTGGGGTTTCCTGTGAAGGAACACAATAAGGGGGGCTTTCCCAAACATTAAAACCCCACAGTATGTTAAAACAAGCACAGAGCATTACAGAGTGACTAGAACGACCCCTTTCCCTATAGAAAAACACAGCATACATCAGCTTATATAAGAAGAAATCTAGATAATTACAGGTAAAATATACAGTTTTGAACTAAACTCAGGCACAGCAGGAGCTGCAGAGTGATGTCCCCCATATACAGTAGCGACTGCCTAGATAAAAAAGGGAAAAGGTCCAAAAGTAGATGTGGTTTACAAATCGTTAATTAGCAACCTTCACAGTATATTTGCATCATAGTCCATAAAACAGTAGCAGTAAAAACAAGAGAAGCAGGTTAATAGGTAACTATTGTTAGCAAATTACAAAGCTGAAATAGCAAGCTTCTAAATGGACAAAACACAAACTGCTCAATAATAAGCTTCAGTACATTTATAACAATGTCGCACTATATTCAGTAGGCGAAAAAAGAGAAACTGTACAAGCATTTGATGATTTTTAAACCCAAAACACTGAAAGTAAGTGTTTCTAGAAGGCCCCCACCTTTACAAAATGAGCGGTATAGCGTGGTATGATAGGCTATTAACACAGTTTAAAGAGAGAAAAGTTTTTATAACGCTAGAGTACACAACAGGCAACTTATTGTAGCATTGCAATATTAGGTTATTAACACAAATAAAGAGAAAAATGCTTAAAAAACTATAAAGTAAACAGCAGACAAACTATAGGAGCACTCCTAGCCAGGAACACACCCCGCAGAGGATGGATGGGAATTAAAGATGGCGCCCTAAGGGAGAGGAGGGATTTTATCACCTTTAGGCGGATGTTGAGGGAGGGGGGGGGTGGCCCGAACAGACCGGAAGGGCTAGATTCCTGCAGAGTGAGGGAGAAGAAAAAAAAAAGGATACAGCAGGGGGAGTAAGGAGAAAGGCTAAAGTAAGGCTAGGTGGCAGGGGGTAGGGAAACGTGCTCAGTTTTAAGGCAAGACAGGGAGGAAAAAAAGGGAAAAAAAAGTGGGGGGAAAGAGCAAAAGTTGGTGGAAGGATAAAAAGAATAGGTAAAGGAGGAAGAAAAAAAGGGAATAAAGGAAGAGAGAAGAAGATGAGAGAATATGGAGCAAGGATTACAAAGGAATAAGAGGGTAAGTAGGGCTTCTGAAAGTAATAGATTATGATAATAGGTGAGAAAGATTAGAAAGAGGTAGAGAAGGGAATGGAAGGAAAAAAGAGGGAGGGTGGAAAAAACTGAGTAAGCAAAGAGGATAAGAAAAGGGAAATAAAAGAGGGGGGGATCCCTTTTTCCAAATCTGAAGCACTGGCCCACTAGGGAGCAGGCAAAATAGGGTTAAAAGGAAGATCTAGAGAAAAAAGGGAGTTAGAAGCAAGGAGAATGGAGAGGGAAAGTTGGGGGTTTAGGGTGTGGATCCCTGGCAGGAGGTAGCTTTCCCGACTAAAGCAGGAATTACAGAATACTAACTTAATTTAGGCAATAACATATTCTTCAAAATTCCGGGAGACACCCGGTCCAACTTTTAAAATGAGGAGGAGCAATTCTGCTTTGAAAAATGGATTAGTAGGGGCTTTTTATGTTTGAGACCCCGGCGAGGTCCCAAGGGGGGAAAAAGGGGTCAAGGAGAAAAAAATGGGGGTTTGTACTGTAAAAGAAACAACCCGTGCCCAGTTTAAACATTAAAACCGTACAAATAAAAAAGCAGAGAGAACTAACCCCAAAGAAAATACTACATCAATATAGGAATTAATTTGAAAAAAATACGGACCAAATTTAAGACAGCCCCCAAACTAAGTTTCCGCAACAAAAAAAGGGAGCAATGCCCTGAACGAAAAATTGTCAAAAAGTGGGTTTCACAAAATATTAATACAGTATTGAAAGGCATTATCAGAGGAGTACAAAGGCAAAATAGGTATAAGGCCCGTTCACCCTAAATATCTCTAATGGAAAAAAACACGTATAGCTTCCCAAACATTAAACCGTCCATATTTAAAACAACACAGAGATTACAAGCATAGAAGCCCCCATAAAATAAAGCATACTCACTTTAAAAAGAAATCTAGATAATTACAGGTAAAAAAAGTTTTAATAAATACACACAGGAGCTAAGGGGATTGCAATATTAGGATCCAATAAAGAGGGAAATTTCCCAAAAAATTTTTAAAAGTAAAGCAACCTTACTATAGCATCTAGCCAAAACAGAGCGAAGTGGGAAATAAAGAGGCAGGAAAGGAATATTTTAGCGAGTTAAAAGCTGAAAAGCAAGCTTCTAAATGGAAAAAACAAACGCCAATAAAAGGGTTTTAAATAACAATGCGGGATAATTCAGTAAAAGGGGGGAAACAAGGAAATGAAAGCAAATTAGTTTGGAAACCCAAAAAACCTGAAAAGAAGGCAGAAGGTACCTTTACAAAAAATGAGCCATAGGGGGAGAAGGATTAAAAAGTTTTAAAAAAAAAAAGTACTCTATTAAAGTAAGTAAAAAGGAATTTTTGTAATTGAATATAAAAGGGTTATTAAAAAAAAAGAGAAAAATTAAAACACAAAAGTAAACAAGCAATTAATGGAGCCTCCCAGCCAGGAACACACGAGCAAGGGGTATGGGAATTAAAGATGGCCCCTAAGGGAGAGGAGGGATTTTTTAATTTAGGCGGATGTTGAGGGGGGGGTCCAGAACAGCCGGAAACAGATTTGCAGAGGGGTAAAAAAAAACCGAGGAACAGCACAGGGGTAAAGGAGAAAAGGGAAAAGGGTGGTAGGGGATAGGGATTGTAGTTTAAACAAACAGGGGCAGGAAAAACAAGGAAGATGGGAAGAGGGAAAAGGGGGAATTAGTTGGTGAAAGAAACAAAACGCCCATAGGTAAAGGCAGGAAAAAAAAGGGAATAAACAAGAGAGCAAAAAATAGGCCAATCAGTGGACAAATTACAGAAGAGTAAGGTAAGAGGGGCTTCTGAATGTAATTGTATAAAATAGGTAAAATATTAATAGTATTAGAAAGAAGGGTAAAAAGGTATGGAAGGAAAAAGGGAAAAAAAACCAGAACAAAGGTGGTAAGCAAAACAATAAGGAGGGTGGGGCCTTCATCCAAATGTAAGCACGGCCCACTAGGGATCTATGGATAAAATAGGGGGGAATAAGGAAATCTAGAAAACCCGGGATTTAAAGAATAAATGGAAAGGGAAAATTAAGGGGTTTAGGCTGCTGGAGTGGCAGGGAGGGGTTTCACAACTAAAGCAAATTACAGAATACTGGCTTTAAATTTTCGCAATACAAACCTTTTTAAAATTTGTAGGAGACACCCGGTCCCAACTTTCCAAAATGGGACAACAAAACTGCTTTTATAAAAGGTTAGATACTTTTTATGTTTTTATACCCCGGCGAGGCCCAAGGGGGAAAAAACAGGGGGGAATGAATGGGGAAAAAAAATGGGGGGGAAGTTAGAGCGTAATTAAAAAACCCTGGTCCCATAAAGGTATAACAGTTTAAAGAAGTACAAAAAAAAAGCAGAAGAAACCCAAAACCCAAGAGCAAAATAGTATACAATAAGGAATAACATTTAAAAAACACGGGCCCAAAAACAAGACGACCCACAGAACACCGCAACAAAATGGAGGGAAATGCGCTAAGAAATACACTCTGTAGACTAAACAGCGGGGCTCTTAAAAAAAAACAGAAGAAAGAAGCAGATAGAGGAGCTAAATAGGCAAAATAGGATAAGGCCAGTTAACAAACGGCGGCAGGATGGAAGGAAACAATCACTGGGGAGGTTTTCCCCAAACATTAAAACCAAAAAAGAGTTTAAAAAAAAGACAGAGATTAAGCACTAGAAGATTCCCAAAGATAAAAGCATAATAGCTTATTAAAAGAAATTGATAATTTAAAGGGAAAATATAAGTTTTGAAAAATAGGAAGAGGGGGAGAGGATAAATAAAAATGCCAGATAAAGAAAAGGCCCAAAAAAGATGTGGTTTCAAATCGAATTGCAACCCCCAATTTTTTGATCTATGACCAAATAGTAAATGGAAATCAAAAGAAGCAGGTTAAAGGTAAATTGAGGAAAATTAAAACGCTGAAATAGAAGCTTCAAAGGGCAAAACAAAATTCAATAATAAGCTTTAGAAATAACAATTCCAAATTCAGAGCCCTGAACCAAAGCGACAAGCATATTGTGTTTTAAAAAAAACTGGTAAGTTTTAGAAGGCCCTCCCAAAAATGGGAAAGGGGATGAACTTTAAACAAGAAAAGGGGGAAAAGTACTTATAAACCTAGAGTAAAAAGGCAATTATTTAGCATTCAATATTAGGAAACCAAAAAAGAGAAAAATCTAAAAACATATAAAGAAACACGACAATTACAAGGGGGGCCCCCCTAGCCAGGAACAAGAGAGGGAGGATGGGAATTAAAATCCCTAAAAAAGGGTTTTTCACCTTTACGGATTTGAGGGAGGGGGGCTGGCCCAAAAAGGAAAGCAGTTCCTCAAGTGGTGGAGAAGAAAAAAACGAGGATAAAAAGGGAGGGGGGGTAAAAAAAGGCTAAAGAAAGGCTAGGTCAATAGGGATAGCTCTCAGTATATAAGGAAGAACAGGGAAAAACAAAGGAAAATAAAGGGAAAAATCAGCGGTGAGAAGAAGTCAAAACAGACCCTAGGTAAAGGAGGAAGCAAAAAAGGGAAAAAGGGAAAAGCAAAGAAGATAGGCCAATCAGTGGAGCAAATTTCAGAAGAGTAAGGTAACAAAAGGGTTCTGAAAAGAATATGAAATGTATATATAGGTGAGAATTTATAATGTATATATAGGGAGGAAGGGTAAAAAGAGAAAGAAAGAATGAGAATAAAAAAAACAAAAGTAGTGCAAAAGGCAAAAAGAAAGGGTGGGATGCCCAGTGGAAATCTAATCCTGGCCCACAGGGATTATGGATAAAATAGGGGTTAATAAAAATTAAAAAAAAAGTTAAACAATAAATAAGGAAATTAAAGGGGTTTAGGGGCCGGACCCGGCAGGGAGGTGTTTAAGACTAAAGAGGAATTACAAATACGAAGTTAAAGCGCAGAACACAACCTTAAAAATTTCCCCGTAGGAGAAGGAAAAAAGGGGTCGAGGCAGGAGAAAAGGGTAAAAAGGAGTGAGGGATTTGGTTTGGTGTTTATAAGGCAGGCCCCGGGGAAAACAGGGGGAAGAATGGAGGGGAGAGAAAAAGGTGGGAGAAGAGTAGCTGTAAAGAAACAACCCGGGTTTTGGGAAAAAGGGGAGAATAAGCACAGTACAAATAAAAAGAAGAGAATAACAAAGAGCAAAATAGTATATAATATAGGAATATAATTTGAAAAATATAGGAAAATTAAAGGAAGAAGTTTACCAGAACAAAATGAGAGGGAGCAATGGGTTTGAACTTTAAAAAACATCTGAGACTCACAGGGGGTCTTACAAAATATTAATAAGATTAGAAAGAAGAGACAAGGTTTTTAAATGGAAAAAGTTAAAGGGTTACCCCCTATCGGCGGAGGTACCCTTAAGGGAAAACAATACAGTGGGGGCTAGGCTTCCCAAACTTAAAACCCAAAGTATTTAAAAAACACAGAGCATTACGGGATAAAAGATTATATAGATAATACACAGCAAATCAGATATAAGAAGAAATTGAAATTTAAAAAACAGTTTTGAATAAACTCAGGGACAGCAATGCAGAGGATTTCCCCCAAACATAGCACTCCTAGATACAAGAAAATGGCCAAAAGAGAGTGGGTTTACACAATCAATTAGAACCTTCCGAATTTGATCATGTACCCTAACAGTGCGGAAAAAAAAACAGGTTAAAGGAACAGTTACGGTTACAAAGCAAATAGCAAGCTTCTAAATGGACAAAACACAAACTGCTCTTTAACAAAGTACATTTAAACAAGCCAAATTCAGAGCGGCCCCGAACACAAAGAAATTTCAAGCATATTAGTTTTAAACCCCCAAAAACATAAATAAGTTTTCAAAGGCGCACCTTTACAAAATAGCCGGTATAAAGGGTGGCATGATGGTTTAAAACATTTAAAAAGAAAAGTACTCTATATAACTAGGTAAAACAGGAACTTATTGTACATTGTTTTGGTTTTTAACCAAATAAAGAGAAAAAAATCCAAAAAACTATAAATAAACAGCGCAAATTATATAGGGGACCCTACCAGGGAAAACCCCGCAAGGGTGGGTAAATTAAAACCCAAGGGGGAAAAGGGTTTTATCACCTTTGGTGTTAGGGGGAGGGGGGGGGTCCAGAAAGAGGAAAAAACTAGATTCCGCAGAGTGATGGAAAAAAAAAAAAAAGGTAACACAAGTAAAAGGGGGAAAAAAGAAAGGCTAGGGGCAGGGGATGGGGTGGGAATTAAAGGCAAGAAGGGGCAGGAAAAAAGGAAGGTGGGAAGAGGGGAAAGACAATTCAGTTTGGGGGAGAAGAAAAAAAAACCCCCAAAGGTAAAGGCAGGAAAAAAAGAAAGGAATAAAGCTAAGGGCAGGAAGATGGGCCAATATGGAGCAAGGAACAGAAGAGTGGGAAGAGGGAAGAGCTTCGTGTAAAGAAGATAAAAAGAATAGTAAAGAGGAGAGAAGGGAATAAGGTAAGAGAGAGAAAAAGGGGAGAATAAAAAGGAAACAAAGATTTAAAAAAAGGAAATAAGAGGGTGGGGCCCTTTTATGGAAATGTAATGATGGATAGGGGAGTTATGGATAAAAAGGGTTAAGGGGAAGGGAAAAGAAAGAGGGAGTTAGAAGCAAGTGAGAAGGAAGGGGAAATTAAGAGGGGTTTAGGCTGCTGGATGCCCTGGCAGGGAGGTAGTTTAAGACTAAAGCAGGAATTAAGAATATGAAGTTAATTTAGCAGCAGATACACATACCTTCAAAATTTTAGGAGACACCTTCCAACTTTCCAAAAAAGGGGGGGCAGCAGAGCAATATACTGCTTGTGTATAAAATGGATGTAGTAGGTGACTTTGGTTAGGTGTTTGAGTCCACCCAGGCGAGGTCCCAAGGGGGAAAAAGCAGGGAATGCAACTGGAGACGGGGAAAAAGGTGGGGGAAGTTTAGCTGTAATATAGAAACAATCCCCGTGTCCTAGTAATGGTAGTAAGGCAGTTATCATAAGCACATACAAATAAAAATGCAGAGAGAACTCAACACCCAAGAGCAAAATAGCTACTATCAATATAGGCAATATACATTTGAAAAATACTACGGACCAAATTCCCGCAGCCCACAGCTAAGTTCTACCAGCAATCAAAATGAGAGGAGCAATGTCGCTGAACTTTGAAATACACTCTGTAGCATAACACAGTTTCTCTTCACAAAATATTAATACAGTATTAGAAAGAAGCAGTTATCAGAGGTATTGCTACAATAGGCAAAATAGTGTCATAAGGCCAGTTCCCCCAAAGGCTGGCTAGGTACCTGTGAAGGAACACAATAAAGTGGAGGCTAGCCTTCCCAAACATTAAAAACACAGTATGTTAAAACAAGCACAGAGCATTACAGACTAGAACGACCCTTCCATATAGATAATACACAGCATACATCAGCTTATATAAGAAGAAATCTAGATAATTACAGGTAAAATATACAGTTTTGAACTAAACTCAGGCACAGCAGGAGCTGCAAGATGTCCCCCATAACAAGGGCTGGCTAGATACAAGAGGAAATGGTCCAAAAGTAGATGTGGTTTACACAATCGTTAATTAGCAACCTTCACAGTATATTTGCATCAAACGCACCATAATCAGTAGCGATAAAAAACAAGAGAAGCAGGTTAATAGGTAACTATTGTTAGCGAGTTACAAACGCTGAAATAGCAAGCTTCTAAATGGACAAAACACAAACTGCTCATATAATAAGCTTAGTACATTTATAACAATGTCGCACTATATTCAGTAGGGGCCCGAACACAAGAGAAACTGTACAAGCATATTGATGATTTTTGAAACCCAAAAAAACTGAAAGTAAGTGTTTCTAGAAGGGCCCCCACCTTTACAAAATGAGGGTTTTGGCTTTATAGGCTATTAACACAGTTTAAAGAGAAAAATACTCTATAACGCTAGAGTACACAACAGGCAACTTATTGTAGCATTGCAATATTAGGTTATTAACACAAATAAAGAAAAAATGCTTAAAACACTATAAAGTAAACAGCAGACAACTTACTATAGGAGCGACCTAGCCAGGAACACACCGCAGAGGATGGATGGGGAAAAAGAGGGGCCCCAAGGGGGAGGAGGATTTTTCACCAGGCGGAGGAGGGAGGGGGGGTGGGCCAGAACAGACCGGAAAGACAGTTTTCAGAGGGTGGAGAAAAAAAAAACAAAGGATAAGAGGCAGGGAGTAAAGGGAGAAAAGGTAAAGAAGGTAGGTGGCAGGGGATAGGGTCGTGTAGTATATAAGGAAGAAAGGGGAGGAAAAAAAGGAAAAGGGGAAAGGGAAAGAGAAAGGGGAGAAGAAAAAAAACAGACCCCAAGGTAAAAGGAAAAAAAGGGGAATAAAGCAAGGAAGAGGAAGGGAAAAAAGGGGCAAGGTTAAGAAGGAAGGTGGGGGGAAAAGGGGTTTAAAGAATAGATAAGAAAGTAAAAAAGTTTATGTTAAAAGTGGAGGAAAGGGTTAAGGTAAGGGGAAAAAAAGAAGAATGAGAATAAAACTTCAAAAGTAAAAAAAGGCAAATAAAAGGGGGGAGCCCAGGGCCAAATGCTGAATGATGGATAGGGACTTGGTTAGGGTTGAAATAAGGAAGGGAAAAAAGAGGGATTGAAGAAGGAGAAGGGGGAAAGTTAAAAGGGGTTTAGGCTCTGGTGCCCCGGAGGGTAGCTTTCACAGACTAAAGCAGGAATTACAGAATACTAACTTAATTTAGGCAATAACATATTCTTCAAAATTCCGAGGGGACACCCGGTCCAACTTTTAAAAGGGGCAGGCAAAAGAGCAAATACTGCTTTATAAAAGGATGAGAGGTGATTTGGTTAGGTGTTTGAGTCCCCCCAGGCGAGGTCCCAAGGGGGGAAAATCAGGGGAATCAACTGGAGAGAAAAAAGGGGGAGAATTAGAGCGAAATTTGAAAAAACCCTTTCCTAGTAATTAGTAACAGTTATATAAGACAGTAAAATAAAAATCAGGGAACTAAACCCAAAAGGGAAAAAGCTCAAATATGGCAATATACATTTGAAAAAAAGGCCAAATTCACAAGGACAGTAATTTCCCCAATCAAAATAGAGGAGCAATTCGGAACTTTAAATAACTTGTAGCATAAAAAGTGACAGCTCTTACAAAAAAAATTTTAAAAAATTTTTAATATTTACAAACAAAAAGGGAAAGGCCTTTACCTACAAATGGCGGTATACCCTTTAAGGAACACAATAAGGGAGGTACTCTTCCCAAACAAAAACCATACACATATGTTAAAACAAAAGAGAAAAGCCTAAACACTTATAAGTAAAACAGCAACAACTTATATAAGAAGAAAAACTAGAAAACAGGAAAATATGGAATAAATGGCCAGGGAGGGAGGATTCCCCCTTACAGTAGGACTGCCAGAACAAAAGGAAATGGTCCAAAAGTAGAGGGTTTCCCGGGGGAAAGAACCTTAAGTATATTTTTAATAGTGGGCCCATAATAGAGCGGGGCGAAAACAAGGAAGAGGAAAGGAACATTGTTGGTAGAAAAGTAAAACAACTTTAAAGGCAAAACAAAACGCCCAAAAAAAGCTTGAGACAAAAAATGGACAATTTAGTAGCCGAACAAAGAGAAAGTAAAACATATTGGTTTTGAAAAAAAATGAAAGTAAAGGTTTTTGAAGGGTTATTTAAAAATGATATAGGGGGTAGAAGGTATTTAAAAGAAAGAGAGAAAAGTATCTATAAGCAGAGTAAAACAAAGGCAAATTATTTTTCCAAAAAAGGAAAAAAGGGGTTTTTAAAAAAAAATAAAGGAAAAAAGTCCCAAAAACAATTTTTAAAAAAAAGGAGGGAAATTAAAAGGGCGGGCCCGCCGGAACCCGCCAAAGGGGGGAAAAAAAAGGTAAAGGAGGGGAAAAAAACCCTTAGGCGGTTTAAAAGGGGGTGGGCGCCAAGAAAACCGGAAAGGGGAAAAAACTTTAGGGTTTTGGGGGAGAAGAAAAAAACAAGGTAAAGGAGGAGAAAAAAAGGGGAAATAAAGGAAAAAGGGAAAAAAGGCCAAATGGAAGAAGGAGAAAACAAGGGGAAATAAAAGAAAGAAATTAAAAGGGGGGAAAAAAAAAAAAAGGAAAAAAAGGGAAAAAAAAAGGAAAAAACAAGGGAAACAAAAAAAGTAAGCCAAAAAAGGGGGGGGTTCGGGAAAAATTTAAGCAAAATAGGGGTCTTAAAAAATATTAATAAAGATTAGAAAGAGAGTTTTGAATTGAAAAGGAAAAAGGGGTTAAGGGTATAAAAGGGGAGGAAAGGAGGGAAAAAAACTGAGTAAAACAAAAAATATTTAAAACAAAAGGCAAATTTAAAAAAGGGGGGGAAACCTTCCTTGAAATTTAAAGACTGGAATTTAAAGGGATCAAAAAATAGGGTTTTAATAAAAAACAGAGAAAAGGGGGAAAAAAGTGGAATAAAAAAAAGGTTTAAAAAAGGGGTTTTTCGTTTAATGCCCTTCAAGTACCCACAAAGACTACAAAGGAAATTTCAGAAAATATGGAACAAAAATTTTTCAGCAAAGAAAACAATTTTTAAAAAACCTGTTTAAAAAACCCTTAACTTTAAAAGTCGGGGCCAACAAATAACCCGAAAAAGGATTAAAAAGGTATTTGGTTAGGTGTTTTAAAGGCGTCCCAAAAAATGGGGATCCTGGGAAGGAAAAAGTGGAGGAAAATCTTAATAAATAGAAACAACCCTTTTGTAATTATAAGGGTTTTTAACACATAAAAAAAAAGGAAAAACAAAAAAGGAAAAAACATTTACAAAAGGCAAAACCAGGGAAAAAACAAGGGAAAATTAAAAGAGGCCCAAAAAAGGGTTTACCACAAATTTTGGGGGGGGCCCCAAGAAAAATAGACCTCAAGGAGTGGGAAAAAAAAAAGAAGGAAAGAGCAGATAAAAGGAAACTAAATGGCAAAAAAGGGATAAAGGGGCCCTTATAAACAAACGGGCGGAAAAAAAAAAGGTGAAGGAAACAAAACACTGGAAACAAACCCCCCAAAAAACAAAAAAACGAAAGGGAAAAAAAAAGACAAAAAAGGATTAAACAAATAGAAATTCAAAATAAAACAGAAACTTTAAGAAATTAAAAAAAGGGGAAAAATTAAGTTTTGGGGGGAAATAAAATTTAGGAAGAGGGGAGAGGAAAATAATTAGAGGATGAGAAGAAAAGGCCCAAAAAGAGATGTGGTTTTTCAAAATCTTAATTGCAAACAGGGGGGAAAAAAAATAAAAGGAAAAAGGGGAAAACAAAAGAAGCAAAAAAAGGGAAAAGGGAAAAAAAGGGTTTAGCGGGGCCCGAAAATAGCCAAGTCAAAGGAAAAAAAAAAACAAATGCCAATAAAATTTTAAAAATTTTAAAATGGGGGAAATTTAAGGGGAAAAAGAAAATGGTAAAAGGAAGATGATTTTTAAAAAACCCCAAAAAAAGGGGGGGGTTTTTCGAGAAACCCCCCTTTCAAAATGAGGGGGATCTGGCGGGGATTAAAATAAAGAGAAAAGGGGGATTTTTTGGGTGAGTCCCCCACACAGGGAAAAGCAAATTTTTTTCAAAATTTTTTGGGGAATGGTAACCCAAAAGGGCAGGGAGCAACTTTTCCTTTTTTAAAAAGGGGGTTTTGGGGGGAGGGGACCCCCCGGGGAGGCCCCGGGGGAAAAATTTAAAAGGGGGTGGCCTAAAAGGGGAGGGGGAATTACCTTTAAAAAGGGGTTGAGGGAGGGGGTTTTGGGGGGGCCCCAAAAAAACGGAAAACAACCCCAAAATTTTTGGAAAGAAAAAAAAGGTCCAAAGGGGGAAAAAAAGGGGGAAAAAGGAGGGGAGGGATTTGGGTATTTTAAAAAAGGCGAGGCCCCAAAAAAAAAAGAAAAAGGGGAAAAGACAAGGTTTTTGGAAAAATAACCAACCCCCAAAAGGTAAAGGAGGGAAAAAACAACAAATTTTCCGTAAAAAGGAAAAAAAAAGGCCCAAATAAAAGGGGAACAGAAAAGTAAGAAGCAGGGTAATTTAGGGTAAAATATTTTAGAAAATTTAGAAAATTAATTTAATGTAGGTGGAGGGTTTTTAAAAAAAAAAATTTTTGGAACGTTTTTGAAAGGCAAATGAAAATCAAAGAACAGGTAAGAACATTGTTATATTAAAACCAAAACAACAAAAAAAAACAAACCAAAAACACAAAACAACACAACAACCAACACAAAAAAAACCCCCGGGGAGGTCCCAAGGGAAAATGCAGGGAATGCAATTCTTCAAAATTCCTGTAGGAGACACCTGGTCCAACTTTTCAAAAGGGGGTCGAGGCAGCAGAGCAATATACTGCTTGTGTATAAAATGGATGTAGTAGGTGACTTTGGTTAGGTGTTTGAGTCCACCCAGGCGAGGTCCCAAGGGAAAATGCAGGGAATGTTCTTCAAAATTCCTGTAGGAGACACCTGGTCCAACTTTCCAAAAGGGGTCGAGGCAGCAGAGCAATATACTGCTTGTGTATAAAATGGATGTAGTAGGTGACTTTGGTTAGGTGTTTGAGTCCACCCAGGCGATGTCCCAAGGGGAAAATGCGGGGGAATGCAATTCTTCAAAATTCCTGTAGGAGACACCTGGTCCAATTTTCCCAAAAAGGGGGGTCGAGGCAGCAGAGCAATATACTGCTTGTGTATAAAATGGATGTAGTAGGTGACTTTGGTTAGGTGTTTGAGTCCACCCAGGCGAGGTCCCAAGGGGAAAATGCAGGGGAATGCAATTCTTCAAAATTCCTGTAGGAGACACCTGGTCCAACTTTCCAAAAGGGGGTCGAGGCAGCAGAGCAATATACTGCTTGTGTATAAAATGGATGTAGTAGGTGACTTTGGTTAGGTGTTTGAGTCCACCCAGGCGAGGTCCCAAGGGAAAATGCAGGGAATGCAATATAGGCGCACTCCTAGCCGGGAAAAAGCAGAGGATGGATGGGAATTAAATAATCCTTATTTCCATAAAATGTGATAATAGGGAGAAGTTTATCAATCTTTATTTGCTACTTTCTGTTTTGAGGTGTCAAAAGTAGGTGCAATTATTTACCTGTGAACCTATGAACCCGTCAATTGAAGTCAGTGAGACTGCAAATCTGTCAGGGTACAAATATTTCTCAGACACTATTCTTAGCATTACATTAATGTGAGGTTGTGCAGTTCTTTACTCTGTCTTTGGACTTGTTTTCCTAAAGGGGCAATGAAGTCATGAATTCAGGTAAGAACAGTGTGCCTTATATTAAATACACACACACACACACACACACACACACACACACACACACACACACACACACACACACACACACACACACAAAAAATACACAACATTTGAATGTAGAAAAGTTAACTGTTCAGGCCCAAAAAAACAAAAAAACACACACACACGCACACACACACACACACACACACACACACACACACACACACACACCCCCCCCTTGAATGTAGAAAGGGTGACTGTGCAGACCCAAACAAAACACACACAGCGCACACACCAAGACTTTTTGGAGACATAGCAGAGAACCTAGATATTACCTGTGTTGAACCAGGTGGATTTTGGTGAAAATATGGCCCTCTATCAAGACTTTCTGCTGGCAAATACAAACCTTTTTCACACGCTTGAGTATTACGAACATTGCTATATCCAAGACTGCATGTACAGAGGACATACATTGTTTACCTGTGTTTTTACTGATGTAATCTCCCTCTGTTTGGGCTTCTTTCATTTTTAAGCATCCTTGAGCACCCAGGGGTACATCAGTGAAGTTGTACTGCTCGCCATTCTGCAAGGTTTACCTTATCACTAGTTTACAGTGGTGTACCCCCACTTTAGTTTCTGTCTTTTAGCAGCCACAGCAAAACTCTGCCTCAGGCATTGAGTTTCAGGAGGCCCAGACTGATTATCTCCCACATTAGTGGGAGGTGTGGTCTGCTTCATTCTTGTCCCACCCCTAATTCCTCAGCCACTCCCTGATCCACACATTTTATTCCATGCTTTCCTCCAACTTTTTAATGATATCAAAAACCTGCTTAAAGACACAGCTACATATCAGGACCAATGCCACATATTCACACGCTATACACCACCCATCACAATGGTATCACCTGCTAAAATCCATAATGTTCACTATCCAACCTCAAAGACCACTCATCTGAAGCCCCCAAGGAATACAATTATCAATACAGGGAGCTAGTCATCCCCCACTACTGCTAGGAGTCTGAATATTCTTCCCAACTGCCTCTCAGACAAGATTAGCCCAACCTGACTATTCCACCTCTCAGAAAAGTTTAAGCCAAAACAAGACATTAATAGACCAACAAAATACTGGCTTATGTCCAACTGTTGTTAGGAAAGCCAGTAGAGCTAATGTCTCCCACCCCCAGATGGTCTTTCCTTACTACTAAACAATAGATTAAATGCACTATTTCTGTTGTATCTTGTAATACATTCCTCTGTCTTCAGTTGATTGGTTGGCTTATGTCCAACTGTTGTTAGGAAAGCCAGTAGAGCTAATGTCCCACCCCCAGATGGTCTTTCCTTACTACTAAACAATAGATTAAATGCACTATTTCTGTTGTATCTTGTAATACATTCCTCTGTCTTCAGTTGAGCAGCTATTCCCTACAACTATTTCACCCCCATCCTTGAGATATATCGGCATTTCAACATCTTTGTCCCTAAACTGAGCAGCTCGGTAGAAAGATAGCAAGCAGTAACCCTGTAATGTCTAATAAAAACAACCCACAAAAAATGTCTAACATTAGATTTTATTATGCTACTGATTACAACAATTCAGGACCTGATATTCTCAGGGACCCAATATCATTAAATTTATTCACCAAAGCATATCACCTGACTCACCCCCACCCACATATCATAAACTGTTGGCCAAAACATATCATCTAATGCTTCATTACCCACACCAGCTGATATAACCAACCAATTAAAACCTAATAAATCACCATTTAATTACAAACCCTTCTATTATCAACCATCCTGCCCAGTAGGTAAATCCTGATACTAATGCTTCATTACCTACACCAGCTGATATAACCAACCAATTAAAACCTAATAAATCACCATTTAATTACAAATCCTTCTATTATCAACCATCCTGCCCAGTAGGTGAATCCTGATACTAATGCTTCACTACCCATACCAGCTGATATAACCAACCAATTAAAACCTAATAAATCACCATTTAATTATAAATCATTCAAGTATCACCCCTCATACCCAATAGGTAAATCCTGATATTTTTTGTACTTTTATTTCCCTATTTCCTTTCTATAATGTTCTATACACCTCCCATTATGCATATACATTTACTTTTCCAAACAGGAACTTTAACTATCATAAACCAATTAACTACTTAAGAACAAAGCTCTACCAATACTCAAACCAAATCCTCCACAAAAAACTACTTACCTCCGTGTACAGATACACCTCCCTAATCTGGCCATCCCTCTTCAACATAGGCAAAATCCTATTCAAAAAATATACATTGTTTCTTCTTCTCTTTCGGCTGTTCCCATTAGGGGTCACCACAGTGGGTCATCTGTTTCCATTTCTGCCTGTCCTCCGCATATTGCTCAGTCACACCAACCACCTGCATGTCCTCTCTCACCATGTCCATAAACCTTATCTTAGGCCTCCCTCTTTTCCTGTTACCTGGCAGCTTCATCCTTAGCATCCTTTTCTCAGTATACCCATCATCCCTCCTCAGCACATGTCCAAACCAACCAATCTCTGATTTTGTCTCCAAACCATCCAACCTGAGCTGACCCTCTAATATACTGATTCCACATTGCTAACCTACACCAAATACAAAACCCCCCACTCTGGTGCAAAAAGTACCAAAACTACTTCTTCATACCCTCAAAAGCTCCGACACCTGTATACCCCATCCCTGGCCCAACACAAGCCCCACCTAAACAAACCAAACACCCAACCTACCTAAACCCCTGCATAAATACCACCCTCCTCAAAAACAAACCAACTCCAGTTTCTTCCTCCAGCATAAAAATATATTATCTCAATGCCCAAAGCATCGGCAATAAGATATCAGGCCTGCAGGTATGGATTCATCATGTTTCAAACTACATTACAAATCCATACCCACCTCCCAACTATTCCACAATGCAGCAATGAAGATATACTAATAGCCAATCTCCCACTAAACAATCAGAAATCCATAATCATTGCAGCCACCCCCCTCCCCAACAACGACAAGACTCCCAAAACATTTTACTTATCATCTGCTTTCAGCCATGAAACCATCCTGTTCAGTGACCTTAGCAAAGATAAGACCTCTAACAAACCTAACCCTACTCCCCTTAATATTAACCTTTAGCATTTCAATCAGCTAATCAAACAGCCAACCCAGTGTGACAAGGTATCCAAGAATCATTCATACTAGACTGCATACTCTGAACCAGCCCTGAAAAATTTAAACTAGGCAACACTTCCCAGACTCTTTCATTGATCACCTCCCAACTTACATCAAGAGAGAACCACAACTTCCTCCAAACCGCTGTACTTCAACTCTGTGAAAATGTAACCAGATTTGATAAATCCTATATTTAATGACACACTCAAAAATGTGACTGGGGACCCCTCAAATATTTGTTTCTAGATGAAGCTGTCTGTTATTTTAATAATGGCTTCTTAACCTTACTAAATCAACAAGCCCCAATGAGACATAAAAGAGCGAAAATAAATTCTGCCTCATGGCCAACCCATCAAGCTAAACAGCTCATGAGCGATAAACAAAGCCTGAAAAAAATGGCACAAAACTAGGACACACTCCTACCTAGATAGATATCAGTGCCTGATAAACCACACAAATGTACAGGTTCATTATAATAAAAAATAACTATTTCATCACAAACTAGACCACACATACAAATAAAAACAAAAGATTTTGGAGAATGTAAACAATCTCCTAAAACCAAGTAGAAAACCCACCCCAAATCCTTTCCCCTGAAACCAGCAGGGACATTACAGACAAATTCAACACACATTTCATATCTTAACCAGAGCAGTAGTAACCCATAAAACCCCAAAAAGTCCCCCCAAAACCATAGCTCTACACCCTCTTTCCCCAACTCAACCAAATAAACATCCAGACACATACCGTAAAAATACATTAAAAAACTGAATCCCACAATACTAGCTACTAACAGCTTGGCATCCATATTTTTCAGTACAGTCATTGAAACCATTTGTAACCTTGTATCTATTCTAAATGATAGATCCAGTATACAGAACTACACCTCACCCTATGGAAAGCTTCCTTCATATTCCCATTACATAATGTTGGTACATCCCCCGAACTGTCAAACTATCACCCTATAGCAAACCTTCCTTCTCTGTCTAAAGTACTTGAAAAATGTGTACATTAGCAACATCAGTCACTTGTAGCTTTTCTCCTAGTCAACCAATTCCTTTTTCCTACCCAGCATGGCTTTTAACACCCCACAGCACTGAAACTGCCTGCTACATTTCCTAGATACCGTTAATCAAAGTTCAATTTTGAGTAATTTTGGTTCCTCCCTTTTCCTGGACTGGTCGAAAGCCTTCTGAAACATCTCACATAAACTTTTTTTTCCCAGAAAATCTTATAGACCTCACAGCTCCCTCAACTAGCTTGTTCATCAGCTACCTAAACAATCGCAATGAGTCTGTAAAATGTAAAAACTCCCACTCCATATTCCTTGCAGTCACTGCAGGAGTCCCAAAACTCCATGCTTCAGCCAGTACTTTTTCAATATCTTTATTAATGACATGCACAAGAAAACAGAACTCACCACCATAATACAATATGCTGATGACTCAAGTTTAGTTTGCTCAGCCCCAGATCTTCCCATCGCATACAGGAAGCTTTCACCTCTATAGAAAAACATGACTAAATAAATCTCATTTGCTCTTAAACCCCAACAAAACAAAATCAGTTCTATTCCTTCCTAAAAACATAAATCAAAACAACACTGGCCTTTTTTATCTCCTCAAACAACAACAAAAAAAAATCAAAACATCACCAGCATAAAGTTACTAGGAGTTGTCATTTGGATACACAGAGTAGTAGAAAGTAAGCTAGAAGATGAGCAGTTCAGATTCAGATCAGGATGCAGCACAACTGACCTCATGTTTGCAGTGACACAGATAGTTGAGAAGAAGGTAGAGATGAGGAAAGAGTCCATATAGGCATTCCTAAGCTTGGAGAAAGCATAACGAGGTCCCAAAAAGGTGATTTGGGCAGTCCTGCTGTGGTTCTAAATCCAGGAAACATTGGTAGAATTAGTGCAGGCTTTGTACAAGGACCCAATGACTCAAGTAGAACACTGTTCATTCTCAGAGAGAGGTTCCTCGGGGAGTGGGTGTGCACCAGGGTTCAGCATTGAGCCCACTGCTGTTCATACTGGTGATGGACTACATTAACAAACAAGTCAGAGGACAGATCAACAAAGTTGCTGTATGCACACAATGTGGCATTACAGGCAAGCTGAGCAAGAACTTCAGTGAAGGATAGGGGGAAAGGAATTCAAAACTGAAGGCACATGGGATGAAACTAAGACAGTGGTAATGGCAGCAAATTATGGCAATCAGAAGAAGCTGAGAACTGAGATAGAAGAGAAGATAGTGGAACAGGTTAATAACTTCAAGTATCCAGGAGGCTGGTTGAGGAGGAAGGAAGTCTGAATAAAGTGGTCAAAGCTAAAATCAGAGGGGGTTGCAGCCAACTGGCATATAGTCTCAGGTGTAGTGAATGACAGATGAATGCCAAAGAAACTGAAAAATAAGGTGTACAAGACAGTGGTGCAACCAGTACTAATGTATAGTACAGAAACCTGGGCAATAAAGGCAGAGCAGATGAGAACGCTAGAGGTGATGAAAATGAAATGCCTGAGAAGGGTGGTAGGATGCACACTGTGTGACAGACGAAGAAATGAGGACATAAGAGAAGAAGCCAAAGTAGCTCCAATTGCAGAAAAGGTCATAGAGAACAGATTAAGGTGGTTGTGTCACATTTGCAAAAAAGCAGAAGGCATAGGGTGGGAGGTTGGCATAATGGTTAAGGTGTTTACCTTTCATACACAAGGTGCAAGGTTTGATTCTCACATGGGGTAATTGGCTAGGCTTAAAATGGCCCCGAGGGCAGTTAGCCTAGTATGAACCTTTTTTATATATATATATATATATATATATATATATATATATATATATATTTTATGCAGAAGATTTGGGACAGACAGGAAGCAGGTAAGAAAAATAAAGACATTGAGCAAAGAAGTGGCTGCATTGTGTAAGAGGAGATCTGCAACAGTCAGGCATGGCGAAGAAGGTAGGAGTGTGGCATTGAATCAGGAGAGATGGCAACAGTTCACATAATACCCCCACCCCATGTAGAAAATGGGAAAAAGAGGGGCTGATGATGATTGATACATTAAAATTTGATCTGCAACTTGACATTGGAGTCAAAGAAAACTGCAAACTAGGTCCTCTTTACAGAACACAGCACCTGTTAAGTGCTCATAGTGAAAAAATCTACCTGCATCCTCCCAAAGAGCTCCCATCACTGCAAGGCACTGAGTACCCTCAGCTGGCATGAACTTCCTCAACATATCACCTGCTCCCAGCTACTCACAGCACACAAAATATTTCACCATCCACTTAAAACATCCTCTCTGTAAAATCTCATCCAATGGCATGTATCAGATAAAACCCTAAGATCCTCAAAACTTAAACTGACTTTTGGTAATAAATGTAATAATTATTACAAGTGACTCGCTATTCTCTGTTGCCATATCCAAGGCATGGAACAAACTTCCAAACCACATCAGGCTTTTAAATAATCAGCAACAAATCAAATCTGTACTAAAATATCACCTGGCAACTAATAAACTATGCAACTGTACCACACCCAGAGTTTGAAGTATACAGTCCTAACTCTGTCCGTTATTCATACTATACAGGGGTATTACTATAGTATTTTTTTATTCTGCTCACAATATCTTAAAAAATGTATTTTCTTTTAATGCTTTTTTAGGGTTTGTTGACAGTTTGCATTGAAGTGCTTTGTAAATAATGTTTGCTGACCATTTTTATTTTAACTGTCAAAAGTGTGTTTCTCTCTTTGTTTTGGAGCTTTTCTCCCTGGGCCTCTATTGAAAATGGGAATTTCAGTTCTCAGCTGGACTTTCCTAGTAAACAAAAGCAAATAAATAAATAAACCATTAAACAAACTATAAATATAAACTAATAATATATAATTATACACAAAGCTGATCATGAATACAGCTTCATTATATCCCAAAATATCTTTATATTATGTGTTTTCATAAATTAATATATCATTTTCTATCTGTCTCTGGGATATTATCTCCATACTTTCCAAAAGGTAAAGAAATGCTGGTTACTATTTCCCGTTTATCACAGAAGACTTTTTTGTAATTTGCAATCTTGAAGTTATATATAATACCAGGGCATGGTGGCATACGGGCTTTACAAAAATTTTTCTGGTTTGCCATCCACACTTCTGGTAATTAGACATACTAATACTAATACATATTAAATACTTCACTAAATAAAGGAAAATAATTTTTTTAAATAATTGACTAGTTTATATATATATATATATATATATATAAATACATTAATATATACTTATTAATCTTGTGGTATTACTGGTGTATATATTTTACATATATTTTTTTATCTTATTTTGTATAATCTTTTTATTTTTCACTCCATTTTTATAACTTGTATTTTGTTGTGTAGTTGCTCTGTAACAGGTTATTTAAGTTAATATCACTGATAATGGGCATAGTTAGTTGAATTAATTTAGGATGGTATTTAAATTTTTAAAAAAACCAATATTCTTTTACTTGATTTCATTTGCCCCTTTTGAGTTACTTTTACAGTAACAGTTTGAAATTATTTCCCTTGATGGCTGGACTAAGATTAATATTAATAATATTAATAACATTATTAATATTATTAACATTATGAATATCATGTACATTATATATTATGTAAGTAGTATTATGTAAGTAAAATTTTTTTATTTTAAGTTTTTATTCATGTTTTCAAAGTTTTCAAATACTATTTTCTAATGGTTTGCATTAGACTTGTATGGACTGAACTTGTTTAAAAGTAACCCATCACTAGGGATGAGAACTGGTTAAAAATTCAGCATTGTATAATTAATTAACCAGTCCTTAATTGCCTATAGAATTTGCTATTTAAATGCATTATCAACATCAGTAATTTGTCTTCTGAGGAAAGGGCGATAATCTAAGGCAAAAGTGTATTTATTTTCCCCTTAAAGACTGTTGATTTTGAGGATTGTGAATAAAGTGGTTTGTTATGGGAATGCTTTCTCCAGTTGGGTCACTAATTTCTGTGGTTTGGACTTTTTTTTTGCTGATTGTCTGTTATGGAACCAGAGAGTGTTTCAGCATCCACTTAAAAGGCGAGGCGATGGTAACCTTCATAAGAACTAAACACAGAAAAGTTTTCTCAGCTTAGATGACATCAATCCATTGCCCACTACAGCAGTGCTTCCGGGGAACCAATGGTAGAGAGAGAAGCGGGGCCCTTGCCTAAATAATTTTGGATCTAATACTGATTTTAATGTGAACGGAACTAAAGGGGGATTTATTAAATAGCCAGGACAATGTAGCAACAAGTCCCCGCAAAAGGGGCAAAACCAGGGATCTACAGTTCTGAACCCTGACAACATGGTTGCATAGAGGTTTTAATTTTAATAATCCACAAAGGAATGGTGTTTCACAATCAAAACAGAGGTAAATAATGACATAAATGAAAAGTTAAATATTTTGATAGTAAATTACTAAAAATTAAGTTACAACTAGAAATTGCCTATTTTTGCATAAGGCTGAAGATAGTCCCTAAAGGCCTTAGGCATTAATTTTCCCTTTCCCAAATTTGAAGGTACACAATTTCATACTGCTCTTGTAACTCTTTTGATAGGCATGGTCTCGAACTATTAGAGCTGTTTTGTACTTTTACCAAGAGATGGTGGACAATTTTCAATTAGAAGTGATAGATAATTCTATCAAAAATGACATTAAAATAGATAATATGATTATGACTGCTGTTTCTTGAGTATTGATGACCATGTTAAAAAGATGAATAGTACTAAAATCAAGAAAATTGATAGAGATTTAAGAGAATAGGGGGAAGGGGAAAGCATACCCCCCCCCCCCTTTAACATGTTGCCCAATGAACAGGACATTGGGTAAAAAATGAGCCCCAAGCTGGGCAAAGAATAGGCCCAATAGTACAACAGACTGAACTTCATGTACCGCCCCACCTGTTCCAATCTCCTAATAATGACAATGGTGAGAAGGAGTGAAAGACTGGCTCAATTAAGAAACACCACAAATGAAAATAACTTTGATAGACCAACCAACACAATAATAATTCTACAAGGTTTGGGAATCAAAATTTTGGGGCCCCCCTAAATCCAACTCCAGAACAAGAGGAAAAAAGGAGGAAAGTGGTAAAAAATGACAGACTATTCTGACAATGGGACATTGCCAAAAAAAGTGTACAGTTATAACAAATGTAGAGGCGGATTTTAAAATTTAAAAAACAAGTTTAGAAATTTGTGAAGATACTGTGGTTTTTAAGAAAAGGGTATACTTTTGTCCCTATTACCCCTTAATGTCCACACTTTGATTGATCTAAAGTTTTTTACAAGGAAATTGAATTTATTTTTTTTGATGGGAGAAACCTGAATGAAAGATCTGATTTCCTTGTTTCAATTTTAAAACCCCCCCCCTTTTTTATTCAAAAATTATGGAAGTAGATTTAAGAAACCTGAAGGAATCTGATAACAAGTACAAGTATAAGTTAACAAAAGAAGAAAGGGACTAGTAGAAGCTTTTAAAACAGGCTCCAATTCAGGTTATGAAGCCCGATAAGGGAGGGTTTAGCAATAATGTTTAGTAGTGATTATGAGGATAGAATGTCAGCAATCCGGTGATACTTATATGAAATCATCCTTAAACAAATGAATACTGCAAAAGAGAATTAAATCACTTTTGAAGAATTATTTATCAAGGGGAATAGATAATGTCCTGTATAATTTTCTACAACAAACACAGGTTAGGACACCTGTCCTTTTTGGTACCCCCAAGGTAAAAAAAACCTGGAAGCCCCACCTATGAGACCATTTCATGGTGGGGGATTTGATTTATATTTTTAAAGTGATAGATAAGACACTTCAGAAGTATATTAAGTTAGAGAAACAAATTTCAAAGGATTCATGGTCATTCCTCAGATCTATTAATAACTTACAGTTTTCAACTATGGGACTGTTCGTTACAGTAGATGTTAAGGACCTATATTCCTGTATCCCTCATAATAAAGCAATTGAATGGGTAAGTGACATGATGAGACTGTTAGGTGCACCCACTGATGAAATTCAGCTTATGGGAAATGATTGATACAGTTCTTTCTTATAACTTTATCTTGTTTAACAAAGATATTTACCACAAAAAGATTGGGGTCCTGGGGGCCCCCTGTGGGGGTTTTGAAACTTGGGAATGGACGATGGGAAAGGTCCGTTATATTAAAAATGAAATGTACAAAGATAAAATTACCTTTTCCTTGATGACATTTTTTTGATAGTTGAGGGAAACACTGGAGGTATAGATGAGCTTATGTCTACCTTCAATTGTAGCACTGATTTCCTAGAATTTACATCCAAACAGTAGAGATAACATTAATTATTTGGATGTCAATTTAAAAAAGATTATGCAAATGGGAGATATGTAGCTACTTTTATAAAAGGGGACTTACTCTAATACTTTCCTTCATTTCTCTAGTAGTCACCGTTGTCTCAGAAAAAGCAGTGGTAAAAGGCCAGCTTGTTAGAGCGGGAAAGGGTGACCACGGTTGATACTGATTTTTAGACAATGCAAACTCCTTGAAAAGTTTTTTTTACAGAGGGGGTTTTCCTGTGGAATTTATTTTATTGTTAATATATTCAAAAGTTAAGAATAAACGGGGGGAAGGAATTTATTCCCCCAAAACTAGGTACAATGGCAACAGAAAGTGATGAACAAGTTCAAATGGTAAGGAAAGATACAGGATTGGCCCACCTGCAGTTTTATTACTTGTTTCAACTTGGACTTTGATATTAAAAATATTTTGAATAAGAACTGGCACCTCTTGGTTTCAGATAGTGGTTTCAGGGGTCTACTACCTGTTAAACCCAAATTGGTTTATAGAAGAAACCAGAATTTTAAAGAAATTTTACAATAAGAGGCCTAATGTTTATAATGGGGCATGACTAAATGCAATATGTGCAAATTGTAAATTTGTTGAAGAAAGGGAACACTTTTAAAATAAAGAATCAAACTTATAAAATAGGAGAAAATTTAATTGTAGTAGTAAGTTGTATATATGGCAAAGTGTGAAAAGTGTTTAGCCTTTTATAGGTAAAACAGATAGGAAACTACAGAGAAATATGAACATATTTACAGTATTAGTAGAACTAAATTGGATCCCCCGGCTAGACACTGCCATTTAAATGAAGGCCACACTTTTAAATTTAAGGTTATTGACCAAGTAAACCTGATTGTAGATGTCCATATGAACCATTAAAACTCGAACGGAAAGAATTAATTTGGCAGCTCACAACAAATGCCAATCAACCACCTGGTATAAATGAGATGACATCTATAAAATGTATTTTAAGGTTGAAAATTTGGAAAGGTGAAAAAATGGTGGATATACATAAATAGTAGGTAAATGTATTAGTTCAAGTCTAAATACACTAATTAAAAATAACTATAATAAATTAATTGAATTATTTTAACTAGAAAAAAGAATTTGATGTTAGACTCTATATTAAGAACTAACATATAATAAGGCATTACACTATAGTATTCCATTCATTGATAGATTAATAACTATAGTATTTAAATAATGATAATTATTTAAGAAAAATTTATTTATTTACTTATTTATTTTCCTTGAATACACCATTCTAATATTTTATTAAATATTTTATTAAATACTTTACTAAATAAAGGAAAATAAATTTTTAACTAATTGACTAGTTTTTTTATATATATATATATATAAATACATTAATATATATTTTTAAAACTTGTGGTATTACTGGTGTTTTATTTTACATATATTTTTTTATCTTATTTTTTATAATCTTTTTATTTTCTACACTCCATTTTTTTAACTTGTATTTCACGTGTAGTTGCTCTGTAACAGGCTTATTTAAGTTAATATCACTGATAACGGGCATAGTTAGTTGAATTAATTTAGGTGGGATTTAAGGATTTTTAAAAAAACCAATATTCTTTTACTTGATTTTTTCCATGAGTTACTTTTACAGTAACAGTTTGAAAATTTTTTCCCTTGATGGCTCGCTAAGATTAATATTAATAATATTAATAACATTATTAATATTATTAACATTATGAATATCATGTACATTATATATTAGTAACATTATGTAAGTAAAATTTTCTTATTTTTAAATTTTTATTCATGTTTTCAAAGTTTTTTAAAAACTATTTTCTAATGGTTTGCATTAGACTTGTTGGATTGAACTTGTTTAAAAGTAACCCATCACTAGGGGGGGGAACTGGTTAAAAAATTTAGCATTGTATAATTAATTAACCAGTCCTTAATTGCCTATAGAATTTGCTATTTAAATGCATTATTAACATCAGTAATTTGTCTTCTGGGGAAATTATAATCTGGTAAAAAGTGTATGGTTATTTTTCACCAAAAACTGTTGATTTTGAGGATTTGAATAAAGTGGTTTGTTATAAAGCTTTCTGTTGGGTCACTAATTTCTGTGGTTTGGACTTTGTTTTGCTAATTAGACATACTAACTCCCAAAATGTACAGTGGAGAAAAGGACATATTTTCCTTTTACTGTCTGATTCAGTTAGACATGAGTCAGTTAACTGAGTTTCACAAAAGTGCACTGGGAAAATGGGTTTTAAATTTTAATCTTAAGAAGTGTATTTTGAAGATTAGAAATAGATGCATAGAAGTATATGTTATAGATATCCCAAATATACATTATATTGTATTATATTATAATATGTTATATTTATTTTATTATATATATTGTCCAATGAAATATCATGACTGAGATTTTGATGCATCAACAGCGAGCAACTTGGGAGACTTTTAGTATGCTTTTAGTATTAATTCCAAAATGTAAAATAAAAAGCAAGTGATTTTTTGAAAGGCAAGCCCCTGCACCTCTTTTGGAATGCACCCTTTCTCCTGCTAATTCCCATACTTAAACAAAAAGGAAAGACCCCGCTAAGCTGGTTTTTTTTATAATACCTTAAACA
>NC_056744.1:1842009814-1842026834 GCF_019279795.1 Protopterus annectens | reverse complement strand
GGTTAAAACCTTTTTGTTGGAAAAACCATAGATTTTTTTGGAATTACCATTGAAGTTTCCTCATGTGCAGCTTTGCACATGGGATTGAGAAAGAATGCAAGATGCTGCATGGATCCCAGAGCCTGCAAGATTTTCCTTGCAGTAGAAAGCCTGAGGTACTTTTTGCAAGCATTTTGAGTAATGAGATAGTTGCCCTTGTTTTCTGTTGTTAGGTAAGCCATCCTGGGTTGTTTTGTGTCCAAGTTAGCACCCAGGAAGAGTAATTTTTCTGAGGAGGGGTGTTAGTTTTGATTTCTCCTTGTTGATGGTGTATCCCAGAGGAAAGTGGTAAGCATGTCACATATGCCAGATGTTTGAGAAGTCTCACGAGGTTTGTTGTCCGCTTGGATCAGGCAGTCGGTCAGATAAGGGCCAAAATTTGTATCCCTTGAAGTCTGCAGTATGCACAATCACTGATGCCAGGCACTTGGTAGAATACTCTGAGCGCGCAGTAGATAAGCCCAAAAGGGGCAATGCAAGAGAATTGATAGTGATTTGAAGACCCACGCAAAGAAATCTGAATATATCTTCACGCAACGCTTTGTCTGATTGGGACATGCAGGTATGCCTCCTTGAGGTCGAAAATGTTACCAGCCATGACCCTTGCCCAGCATGGGAAGGAGTTGCTGTCCATGTGAAACATCTTAATTTTGGCACTAGAAGAAATGTGTTGAGAATGGATAAGTCCAGAATGGGTCTCCAGTCGCCTTCCTTTTCTTAGCACTTTTAAAAAGCCTTGAATAAAAACCTTGTGCTATGTTGAAATTAGCGTGGTACCTTTTAATATAGCCCTCATATTTAGGAGCTTTCGCGATTTGTAGTTTAATGCCTCTACCCTTTGTTGATTTTGTGGTAGGTTTGGCATGCGCTCATTTTGGAAGAGTGTGGAAATGAAATTTGTAGCTCATTTGTGTATTATGTCCAGAAATCACATTTTGTCTGTTTGTGACAGCCATGCCCAACGGTGTGTTTGCAAATAGTGCCAGTTTCCCTCCCAAAGGTGCTACTTCCAGTTGAATTCTGTTTGGCATAGGAAATGAGAAGTCATTGAGTTTGCTTTCTGTACTGCTGTGCACTCGTCGTCACCACTTCTTGGTGTTGGTGATTGCCACGTGTCTGCCTCTGTAGGATCCTTGGGGTTGTCCTCTGCCCCTTCGGCGTCTGTATCTGCCCCTTTGGAAGCTTCCCCATGTCCAGTGGTTGGAAAAAAGGACCAGTTTTGTGGCCATGATTCCTGCCTTTGAAGAACCTTGGTGGCTGAACCTGTAAGAAAACTTTGACAGTTTGCATAGATTTTGCCTTTTCTTCCATTTACGTAAAATATCCTCAGCATTACCACCAAAAGAACATCCTTATGTAATGGTGCATCTAGGATTTTGCTTTCACCTGATCACAGGAAGATTTTTGTTCCCTTAGCCATGCATGTCCTGCGAATTGACTGCTCCAGTGGCGTACAGTCTGCTGGCAGAGCCTCTAGTGCATCATAATCTTACATTGTAAGGTGTTGCTTGCCCACTTGCTCCAGCACTATGCATCATATCCTGCAACTCTTTTAAAATCTGGTTTATTCCAGGTTGGCGGCATTTTTGTTTTAATTGTGATAACAGAAATTGCTGATATTTAATCATATGAAGAACTGTGGCAGTTTAAGGGCCCTCATGGCAAGGGTGGCCGAGGTGTAAACGCTTCTTACCCCACCTTTCCTAGTGATCTAGATTCCCTTTCCGTGGAAGTAGTGGATTCTTACAGCAAGTGGAAACCTTAATTCCTTTAAGGACCTTGAGAAATAGTTTCAGGGTCTGCATTATAATACTTTATAGAGGAACTGATGAGAATTAGGAACTCTATGTAATACCTATCGAACCCTTAGCACTGGAGCAGGAGGCAGAGAGAATCAGGATTTAAACAGGCCTCCGAGGTATACCATCATCCAGCAGGCACTCCAAAACAGGGAGGAATAAGCCAGAGGTCTATGCTGAGGTAACCTTACAGAGGAATTCCCTAAGTCTTTTCTTGGAGTCTGAGAAAATCTTGGCCTTCCCAATGGAGAGTGCTCTCTCAAGGAGTGTAAAGTTTCCCCAAAGGAGGAAATCACTCAGGGGATACAGAAGGAATGGACTGCTCTGCATCCGAATCCTCAAAAGGTGAATAAGACTGTTCTTCCAGCATCAGAATGTTTCTGATAAAATGGATTCTTGGTCAGAAGGAGGAGAATCCTCCTCTACTCTGGAGTCTCTCTTGTCCGGAGGGGCCTGCCCAGGCCTCCCGAAGTAAGAGTGATCAGGTCTTCCAGCCCATTTTAAGCATGTAGCTTCTTAGGCTGGCGTGGGCCCAGGTCTTTGGGCAGCTTGTGAGGGCAGAGCCTAGAAAGGGTGCTTGGCTGATTTGGCCTTTGTAAAGGCCTTGATGGAGAAGGAAGATGAAGGCCTAGATACACCATGGGTCGATGTAGATCCTATCACACTGGTGGGTTCGACAGCGAACAGGAGACCCGGTAGTAGTTTTAGGGAAAGGACCTTGAGAAGAACCCAAGCGGTCTCAGGCCACAGAGAGACCCCGCCCGAGGGTGTGAGTCGGTAGATCAGGGACTGCAAAGGCATCTCACCTGAGAACCGGCCCCACGTGGAGCTTGACTTTCGGGCGTGGTACAGCCGGTGGGAAACACCCAGTTCATCGTGACCCCAGGGTCCTTTTCTTTCGTTTTCTGGACATAGCGGTGAGCCGGAGTATCCGGCGACATTTTACTCAATTAAACGCTTTGCCAAAATAGTGTTGGGCGAACTCCGCCCGGCAGCAATCGAATCGCGTTTATTGAAGGTAGCACAAAGCGGCAGCCGAGGCGTAAGTGGTCTGAGCCCCAAACACTAAAATTATACAAAGGAATGGAAATCCTTATGTCACGGTATTTGCTTCCCACAAAATACAATTATTAACTTTTTCTGACATCGGTCTAGAGGCAAGAAAAGGTTCCCCCAGCCCGAAGGAGTACTTAGCTTTAATGAAGACTTCGGTTCGAAATTCTTTACGTAATGTTCTAAGGAGCTGGCCCGACCGGCACTTGCGAACTAGCCTACCCAAGACACTGCGGCAAAAAGACTAGAAAGAAGATAGGCGTCGGCTGTGTCTTTTATACTCTCCCAGCCTTCCTGACGTGAAAGTCTTGACAGCACAACACGGCGCCGGACCAAGACTTTGGAATTGACCGACGACCCGAGGGACCGCCTGCCGGCTGAAAACCCTCATATGTAATAATTACTGCAGCTGTAATGCGATGAAGCATCCCTGCCCACTTGGAAAGGGGGAGGACAGACTATTGGAGACTAAATAGTTCCTTGCGGTTTTTACCAGGGGTCCTAGAATATCCGGAAATAGAAGAAGATACTCTAGAGGAGGCTGAGGAATCCCTGAAAAGGAGGAAGAGACTTTGCCATGCAATGAAGCTAACTCTAATGAGATGTCAGAAAGAAGAAAAAACCAAGAGTCTGAAGCAATGAGGTGCCAAATTGGAAGCCAAAGGGAAAGTCAAAGGACAAAAGACACCTTGTCGAAAGGAGGATGAACTGTCAAAGGAAGCAGGCTTATCAGGCGAAGGAGAAGCTACAAGGTGGGCCACAGAAGTCTGAGAAGCGATTGTGCAGGGTACCCACCTCCCACTTTCCACTGCCCTTGGAGGCCTGGCAAGGTTGCCAAGTGAACAGAAAGCAGATCTAGAAAGATAATTCCTTTGGAACTTAAAGAGATGGGAGAGACAAGAGAATATGTTTTTGCTTTCACACTGCAAAATCTGTTTTAACTTTCTCTTCAGGAGACAAACAATAATCAGCTTGCATCAGTCTCTCAAAAGATGTTTGCACTATCAAAGGAGGCGTCCCAACAACTTGACATTAATATTGTCACTCAGGCAGGGGACTGAAGACAAAAGCCAAGAATAATGCCTCATGAGCCACCAACCCCAAACCCGCGCAGCCCTAGAGAGTGGTGTCAGCAAGCATCATAGCTACACACTTGGCAATGAGTGAGGTGAGGCCACTTGAGGAAGCACGAACCTTACAAAAGATAGGAAGGAGGAAAGTTTTGCCTTCAGAATCAGTGGTCAGTCAAATAGCGTTGACAAAGCCTGAGGAATTAAGGCCAGAGCATACCTGGTCATGTGGGTCCACAGTGATTAAATTAGCCCTAAAGGGACCAAAAGTAGAAAGCAATGTAAACTTTTCTTACCAGTCCTCTCCATTGCTTTCTTATCCTTATCAAAAGGCAAAGTTTGGAAAAGAGAAAAGCCCAGAAAGGTTTGTCAGAACTGACTGACACCACAGTAGGATCAGCAGAAGGACATTTTAAATACAAACTGAGCAGGCAATCCTCAGGAACCTTACAGAACTTGTCAGGTCTCTTAGGAGCAGGAGGCTGAGAATCAGGAAACTTGGAGAGCAGCTTTGTAATGAAAGCAGTTAACAAGGGCATCCAAAGGAGGAACCGATGATGATTTAGAACTGAGAACCTCCTCCCCTATGCTTATCTATCACAATGGAATCTCTCTAGGACCTAGAGATGAATAACAACCACACGGTTCCCCTCGACATCTAGGCAGGGCACCTGCAAAGCCTCAAAAAAAAGGCGTACAAGAAAGGCGGAGGCGGATCATGCAGCACCTCCCTGATGAGGGTGTCTGCAGCGACTTTACCACCACTGGACCAGTAATCGAAGGGCCTCAATCCTCACCACTACTGGCACCTGTGAGGGACATTCCCTGGAAGGATAACGAAATTTTACACACACATGTACTGGATGAGGGATAGCTCTCTGCATCAGTACAATTTCCTTAACAGCACACCAAGACCCAAGTGTCAGTCTGGTGCTGGTTCCTCTACCTTCCTCCAAATCTGGCTCAATGACTGCCCACTGCCCCACTGGCACAGCTATAGCAGTTGAGATCTCAGCTGAGTGAGCCAAGGCCAGGGCCCTCCAAGCACCCTCCTGTCCACCCTTCCAGCCAGTGCTTCGTGTCCCTCCCCTGCTCTTGTAGCTCACACACACACACACACACACACACACACACACACACACACACACACACACACCGCGCACAGCGCACACACCTGCAGCACTTTGCACCTTTTACACACACACACACAAAGGCTAGCACAGGTTTTGCTAACTTCTCCCCCCAGTCACTCCTTATCCAGCTACTTTAGGGCCCTTAACAAAGGGTATCCAATCTCACTGTAATTAATACTATTATACAGATGGTAGGAGAATCACGACCAAAGGGGCAGGAGGCTGTCAGGGGTTAGCCCTACACAGTGTCATAAAATAAATAATACAGAGCTACTCTCAAAACTTTAAATCTCTACACAGATCAGCCACAATGAAAAGAAGTTTAAATGCATTTGAGAATAAATATTAAAAAGAACAAGACAATACTGTGAATATGTATATTCACAGTGACATCAGAGTTCAAAGCCATAGGAACTATTTAAAATAACATTGCAGTACAGGCTCACTGGACAAATGAAGAAAACAAAATCTAAACTAAGTTTCCACTATATTCCTGCCTGTATCTAAGAGTTGCCATATCCTAATAACTTATTTAAAGCAAAGGAAGATGATGTAGTGAATGTAATGCTTATTTATTTGCTGTCAGGTCCCAAGACAAATACAAAACACGAACACTATCTAAGCTGAGAGACTTCCCTCAAAATAATATCTAAAATATTACTGCTGGCACTAGCTTAAACGCAGAATTACACATAATTTCTGGTCATCTGACTTCTAGTTCCAGACAAAACCCCCCACTGCTGGCAGCTGGTAGCATTTGGTATCACCTACCGCAAAAATACCGCACCAGACAAAGAGACTTGCTTATACAAAGTTCTTTGTGCAGGTGCTGGAAGTTATAAAACAACACCGCATTCCTTCATGCTTCATCCAAAGTAGCAATTAATTCACTCCAAAAGACAATACAGAAAGCTTCCTAAAGTACAGATTATGTGTCTCTAGCTGCACTGGGGAAACCTGTCAGATAACCTCTTTATGGCCTAGCCTATAAAAGTGATTTGATTTCAAATATTTTTCTTAAGTTTGCTGGACTGAGGCTAACCCTCCAGCTTCCTCTGTTTAACTCATATACATTTTAAGAAACAACTACAATGGTACATGTACATTTCTGACTTCTCTTCAGTAAGGGATACTTTACAAATACTGTTTCAACACAAACATCTGTATGCTGAGCAGTTTGATATACGACATAACTGTTCTAGCCATACATTTTACTTTAACAACTACAAAGCATCATTAAAAATAAATTAGTTTTGATATTCACAAAATGACACATGGTACCCACAAAATCCTTCAGCCTTTGTGCTGGCAGTACCTCCCTTTGTTACAGGGTCAAGGCAGAGGCATCGGACCAAAAGCTATTACACGCTTCTACAAGGGACACCTGGTGGAGAATGAGGTAGCCTAAAGAAATCCACAAGACTTCTTGGCTGCCTTGCATTACCTAGAGTGAGTATCTCTCTGGAGTTAAAAGTTCTGCCATGGTACCCTAGAGGCAACGCTGTTTAAACCGTTGATTTTCAAGAAAAATGGCCAGGGGAGACAAATGGTTTCTCAGTGTCTTAGGTAATTGCAAATGCCTTTTGAACAGACCTCTACAAGAGATATAGGTCGTAGGAAGACACCCCAAACTTAAAAAAAGACAATGTCCATGATGAGCCTTTTTGGGAATTTGCCTCCCTATACTGACAGCTTCGTGGATGACATGAACTCTAGGTAACAAAATAAAAAATACAAGACCAAAAAAAAAAAAAAAAAACAACACAACACGCCTCCAGCAGGGCACTTATCTGGTGCTAAGTATTCAGTACATCAACAAAGGCATTCAAGATCAACTAGCAAAGTAGCATTAACCTAACCTGCTGGCAAAGAAGTTCTGGGTAGCGGCGTCCGTACTATACCCTTTTATGCTACATGTTCTGTGTGGGGAGCATAAATGTGACATACAGAGCACACTTTATATAAGATCGATGGCTTTTAGCTTTTATATACTGGCGAAGTGATGGGCTGCCCTGGGCACGAAGATCCCTTCTGTTTTGGATACTGCAACTTAGTGATACAGGAGGACAGCTTATCTTCCCAGAAAAAGAAACAGCACAAGTCGAGTCCTCAAAAGCCTCAGAGGGAGCATACTCTTCAGCTACAGGTAAAAGCTCTGAAGGGGCTTTGCACCCAATGTATGAGCTCAGTTTAAGCTGCCTGACAGTTTGTTGTTCGTTATTGAAGGTGCCCTGAAGCTTTGGAAGTTATGACCCAACTGTTATATTCTTGACGAAAAGAACCCAACGACTAAAGGCTACTGCTACAGTTGACCAATAAGGATGAACATCCAATATTGCCCAGGGGCCAAAATGGAGTCACCACAGTATGTTTCTGGGCGTCGGATTTCTGAATCTTCATGAAATTACCCTAAATATCAATTAAGGAAATACAAAAAAAACACTTCCATCCACAAAGAAGGAAAATGCATCTGTTTTCCAGAATCTCTGCTTGTATAGTATGAGCCACCTAGAAGGAGGAGGAATTTGTTCAGTTGTCTGTTTTGAAAAAAGACAGAGAATCTATCTGAGTCTTTCATCAATTTCTGGAAGACTCTCTTCATTCAGTTTTATTTGTGAGGGTCTATCCTGGTCATACTCCAACTTGTCTGTCACTATGTTTTGCTCTGCTGGAATCTAAGATGCTTGGAGGGGTTTAAGGAGTATTGATGAAAAGCTACCTCCCAAGCCGTAAGAAAGCTAGCCTGCACAGAGAGGTGCAACCTGGTGATCCTTTGTTTACATATGAACCACATGATAAGGTATTATCTGTAAATATCTAAAAGGTTCTAGGGACCACAGATTAATAGATTTTTTAAGGAATGGATTACACAGCCAGCACATCTCTGACATTTATGTGCTTTTGGTCTTTTTGGGGAATCACAGCCCTTCCACAACCCTTCTACTTCCCTCTTGGAGATAGAATAGAAAAAGAAGACACCCTACATTTGCTCATATTTTTTAGTCTCCAACGGTGCAGTTCCCTGTTTCACAATAGTACCAAGATTGAAATTTGAAAACCCAGAGGATGCAAATGTTAAGGTCCATTATTTTTTTTTTTTTTGAAACCCGAGATCTTCCCATGTGTGACTTTCTTAGGCAGTATGAGCCCTGAGGAATCAAAAGAATGCCAAAACCCCAGAACCTGTAATGCTCTGTGGCTAAAAAGCCAAAAGCACTTGAGTTGAGAAAGGTCAGTAAAAGTAAGCCAAGATAAAATCTATCTTGTTCTGCATCAAAGTCTTTTGCTGCAGTGCATCTACCCTGAACATGCTAAAAGATAATCCTGTCACGATGATGGGGGTCCAAGGAGGATTCCTGATCAAGGGGAATCCTAGATTGATCCAGAAGAGATAAAAAAACCCCCATATTAATGATGCTTGATATCTGGTAAAAGACTCTGCAAGGAGCTAGCAAGTAATCTAAATAAGGAAAATGTAAAAGCCATTCACTCTGCGTAATGAACTGCTGACTGGAGCTAGGCACTTTATGCAAAACACCCGTCAGAGCAGTAAATAACTCAAGGGGTAAATGCAAAGAACTGATAATTGTGACTAGCGCAAAGCATCTGGAAAGAAAGAATTTTCTGGAAGCTTTGGCAATGAGAATGTAACAGTATTGTTTATCTTTTAGGTCAGTATGTTATAGAACTTTCCTGAGGAATGAAAGGTAACAGGCAGCGGTGAAGGGTTAACATCCAGAATTTTGCAGTACTTTTTACATAGAGATTTAGGGAAAGTTCTAGAAATGTTGCCTCCAAGAAGACTGTATGTTGGTCCCAGGAAACATTTCTGGAATAGAAAACTTTTACCTTGGTTTAAAGACAATGATGTTTCAACACTGCGTGGGATGAGTAAGGCTGAAAAAGCTGAGAAAAAGAAAATTCTGTTTGGTTTGAAGTCTGAGAGGAGAACGCATCCTTGAAAGGAGGAGTATTTGTATCCAGTGCCAACTGTATGTCCCCTCCTGAATTATCTTTAACACCCATAAATCTGTCACAATATGTAAATGAAAGTGAAAATGCAAGAGCCAGCTGTTGGGACAGGTGGTTGACAGACTAGGGTCAGGACAGGAGGGGATGGGAGAAAGAATGCTGGCAGTCATTTCCTGTGAAGCTAACCCAGCGGCAGTCCATTTCTGAAGCCTATGGAGCACGTCCCATTTTAGGGAAAGGATCCTTGTTCCCTATTGTTCCCTCCTGCCATCTCTTTTTGTTTCCCTGTTTGAAACTCCGAGAAGGCGGGAGGGGATCATTTGATTTCTTTCTTAGAATGAAAGAGGATTTGAGAGAATTTATAAGGAGGGTGCCTAGAAAAATCTTCCTTGGGAATATTTTTACTTACCTAATTTACATAGGTACTGTATTCTGTATACAAAGATAGACTTTGTAACAATTTTGAATAAAAAGGCCTAAAAAGCAAATAATCTTTTCCCATACATACCATGTCTTCTGAAGAAAAAGAAGTTATGTGTACTCACCATAGCACGTTCCATCTAGTGAATTAGACTTAATTTTTTCTACCACAACTTCTGTGGGTATTTCGGATCCATATCGGATCCGGGCAGGCAACTTTTCAGGCATCTGCTCAGAGCTCCAAGCTCCTCACCTCTTTACCCACCAACCCATCACCATCTCCCTACCTTCCCTCTCAGATCGGAGGGGTTTGCCACTATTCAACAATCAGCTTAACTTATCAACTATATAACAAACCCTGAACTTGGGTTCATGGGAAGGAGAATTACAGGGCCGGTTGCGAAAAATTTGAAAGTCTAACTACTCAGATGGGCGTTATGGTAGTACATAACTGGCTGTCTGAAGTAGTTAACTTCATGTATCTACAACCTGTGGGATTCAAGTCCCAGCTACTTCTGCAAATTCCTGGGAGGCCCTCATGGAAGGATATTCCTGACGGAGGCAAAGGATGCTCTCCCTCTGGAGATCAAATCCAAAGCTTGCCGAGAAATGAAGGTATGTGACCTTGCCCAGGTTGCTGCTGCACAAATATCATCCAGTGAAACCCCCTGAGACCAAAATGCAAGAAGCCGCCATAGATCTCTGGTAGAATGAGCTTTACTAACAGTACCAGAAGCGGCGGGGACAGATCTTTGTCTTTATAAATTTGCAAAATACATTTGTGTACTCCATCTAGCTAAGGAAACCTTGGAAGTAAGGCTTTGCTTTAAAAAGGGACTTAGAAAAGGACACAAATAACTAGGTCAGCAGAGCTTACAGAAGGAGCTTTTGTTCTATGTAAATAAAAGCAACAAGCTATCTATGAACATTTAGCTAAAATGCAGCTTATATTCATCCTTGTTCAAAGAAAATTTGGAAAGAAAAGAAAAATAGGCAGGTTAACGGTTTTATTAATGTTTGAGTTCAGAAGCTACTTTTGGTAAGAAGGAAGGGTTCATGCGGACCCGAAACCTGCCCTTATGGAAGATCAAAGTAAAGGGCACAGCAGACAAAGCTTGAATCTCCAAAACCCTCCTACTAAGAGCATAATATGGCCACTAAGAAGGCTGTCTTCCAGGATAAGAACTTCAAATCTACTACTGATGCTGCAGGTTCAAAGGGGGGAGCAACTAATGCCAGGAGAACCAAGGTAAGGCCCCAAGGAGGAACAGAGTCCTTAATTGGGGGCGTAAAGAAAGGAGCCTTTAATAAAAGCCTTACACAGTCTAGAAGAGGCCAGGGCATTCATGTTTTACCAACATGGAAATTCAGAGATAGCTGCCAAGTTGCACCTTCACCGTGGAGGGAACCAGCCCCTTGTTGAAGAAAATATAGGCTAAGAAATCCAACCCTGCAGGAACAGAGAGGATGTAAAAGGGATCCGGGTTCCTCCTGAGAAGCTTAAATAGAGAATAGTTTCCATTTACTGCGATATTAAATTTTTCCCTAACAGAGAGCCTTATAAGGACGCCACCAGAAAAGATTTTACACTGAAGATGAAGAGGCTACTGGAAGTCCTGGCACACCAGCGATCAAAGAGACTGGAGCAACCAAACCGTCAGCTTGAGGGCCTGTCCAGGTTAGGTGGACAAGTGCCCAAAGAGATTGAGGATCCGGGCAAGGGATGATACAGGAATCAGGGAGGAGCTAGAATATGAGACCAGAGAAAGGGGAAAGTACAGTTTTGTACCTACCATAAATGTAGATGTTCGAGGGCTATTACAGCTGCAGTAATCACATGTATGGGTTTTCAGCGATCAGAGCAGTCCCTCGATCGGCCAATTCAAAGAATCTTGGTCGGCGTCGGTTGTTGTCCGTACTCTTCTGGCGTCAGGAAGGCTAGAGTATAAAAGACACAGCCGGCGCCATAACTTCTTCCAGTCTTTCTTGCCCCCAGATGTCAAGAGTGCCCCCAAAGGAAGAGCAATACAAATAAATAAATCAATACACAAAAGTAAGCAAATAAAACATAGCCACTTGGATAACCCAGTCAGCAGGTATGAATGAACAGTTATTCAGACCCCAAGGTCGGTCTTACCAAGTGGCAGAGGAAGGAGGGTGGGAAACCTGTACTGCAGCTGTAATAGCCCTCGGGAGACATCTACCATTTATGGTAGGTACAAAACTGTACTATGTTCATCGTGCATTACAGCTGCAGTAATCTGCTATGGAGTAGAATCCCAAAGCTATGCATAGGGAATTGTGGTAGGTACTACTCTATCTCTGAACTGGGTTTGAGCTAGAATGCCCTGCAAGGCACTGCAGTAGCAAAGCCTGCTCTTGTTCTGGAGTATAAAGGCAGATGGTAGTGTTTTGTGAAGAGTATGTACAGAACTCCAAGTGGCTGCCTCCAAGATATCTTTAATAGGCACTCCTCTGAGGAAAGAAAGGAGCTGTAGAGGTGGCTGTGGCCTCTAGTGGAGTGGGGTCCTCTGATACCAGTAGGGACAAGCTTTCCATGACTTAAGGAATAACAAAAGCATGTGCAGTGAGCCAAAATCCACTTGGAAATGGTCTGTTTGGTAACAAGGTTTCCTTGACCCCCACAGCATAGGAAGCTGAGGAGTTGATCTGATTTTCTGAAGAAGAGTTTGGTTCTGTCGAAGCTGGCAATAACGTAGCTGCCTATGGATGTCTAAAGAGTGTGGCAGCCTTTCCCCTTTGTTTTGAGAGGTTAGGGGTTTAGAAGGTAGGAAGGTGTATGTGGCTTGGCCTGGTTTAAGGCTACCCTAGGGCTACCACTTTAGGCATAAAAGAGGCGAGGTTGAGTGCACGAAGGAAACCCTGTCATCTGATGGAGAGATGAGAGAATGGCTGCACCGCCATGAGAATTTCTGTAACTCAGATACTCTGAGCTGAAGTGATGGCCAGGAGAAAAGCTGTTTTCCAGGACAAATATTGTAATTCTGTTGAAGCAGCTTGTTCAAGGGAGGTAATGTCAATTTTTCCAGTACATTAGTTAAAGGGTCCCTACAAGCTGGCACTGGCTGTTTCCTTGGGGAGAGTCTCTTATGTTTCTTAGCCCCTCTGAGGGAACTGTCGTAGGGGAGTGGAATGTGTGAGAATAAAGGAGGATCCATGTTGAATTCTGCAGAGATTGCTGAGGCATGTATTTTTGATTATGAGGGAAAATGAAAGTCCATTGCTCAAAAAGATTCAGCTAGGTACTGCATAAAATCTGAGGAAGTGAGTTCAATTTTCTAGGGTCCTGCCCTCGTTTTACATTCAACAGCAAAAGCAAAGCTTCCATTTTGCGGAGTAAGCTTTTTCTAGTAGATGGTCTTCTGGCCTCCCAAAATGACATCCTGCACCTCTTTGGAGAGTAGTGTCTGATGTGATGTTAAGGAATTTTCCATGCCCGTAGCGAGACTGAGAGTTTTCAGCTGATGACTGTGAAGGGTTTTGAAATTGTTCTCGCGTCAGCGATAAGAGGAATCTGTTAGAGGCAGGGGACCCGCGGAGGTGTGTGTTAGGCTCCTCAGGAGTGGATACCAGCGAGAGTGTTAATGTCTCGGCCACTCCGAGACAATCAGTATCATCCTAAAGCTTGTCTGTTCTTACTTTCAAAAAGTACCTTGGGCAGAAAGAGGAGTAGTGGTGGGAATGCATAAACTGTTAACCGGAATTTGTTCCATATATATGTGAAGGAAAAGAAGCGTCCACTTTCCAGAGCCTTTGGAGTGGAAGGTCCTTGAGCAAAACCTTTTTAATTAGCCATGATTTCTGTGGGAGGCAAAAAGGTCATATATCTGGCGCTTCCCACGCTTGAAGCAATCTCTGCCATACGTGTGGATGTAGCTTCCATTAAACGTGAGGATCATCATATAACTCTGCTCAGAGTGTCTGCCAGTGTGTTTTCACATTCCTGGCAGGTACTGTGCCCTGAAGTTCTATTTGTCTTTCCAGAGCTAGGTTCCAAAAGAGTCATGGTTAGTCTGCACAAGGGTTTGTGAATGAGTTCCTCACTTGTTTTGTTTATGTTACCACATGCACAACCAGGCGGTATTTGTCTGTTCTTATGAGCAGTTGTCCTGGATGTAGGAATTCTCCACTGAGCGCTGAGATTGCATTTATTACTGCCAGCATTTCTTTTTGATCTGATGTGAGGTGCTGCTTTTTCTTTTGGGGCCATCTGCCCACAAGAATTGCACCCTGTGTCCTTCATCTTTCGCTCCCAGAGGCGTAATCTGAAGCGTCTGTGGTTATGACTTGTGTGTAGCCTTGAGGCTTGCAGAATGGGAGGCCACCTGTGTTTACTTGGCATGCTTGGAGCCCACCATATGAATTCCTTTTGAAGACAGGGAATTATTGGAATCTCCGACTTCCAAACTGGCTGACTGTGTTGAGACAGCCATAGATTTTTTAGGTACCAGTGAAGTTTCCTCATGTTGCGGCTTTGCGTGTAGGATTAGAAAAGAATGCAGATGATTCCATGAATCCCAGAGCCTGCAGGATTTTCCTTGCAGTCGGCCTGTGTACTTTTTTGAAAATATTTTTGAAGTAATGAGATAGTTGCCCTTGTTTTCTGGTGTAAGGTTAAGCCATCTGGGTTGTTTGTGTCAGTTGGCACCGAGGAAGGTTATTTTCTGAGGGGTGTTAGCTTTGATTTCTCCTTGTTGATGGTGTATCCCAGAGAAAGCATTAAGCGTGTCACATATATAGGAGTGTTTCAGGAAGTAAGTGTTTGCTGCTCCCGCTTGGATCAGGCAGTCGTCCGATAAAAGGAGTAAATGCTGCTTATCCCATAAGTCTGCACGGTATGCAATCACTGATGCTTACGAGCACTGAGGGTGAATACCTCTGGGCGCAGTAAGATATGACCAAAGGGGCGGCAATGCAGAGAATTGATGATGGTTTGAACCTGCAAGAAATCTGAGGTATCTTCTGCAACTTTGTCCTGATTGGGACATGCAAAGGTAGCTGCACTCCTTGAGGTCCATTATGTTACCAGCCAAAACCCCTTGCCCCAGCATGAGAAGGAGTTGCTGTAATGTGAGCATCTTGAATTTTGGCGCGAGAAGAGAAATGTGTTTTAGGGGTGGATAAGTCCAGTATGGGTCTCCACAGTCGGCTTCCTTTTCTTGGCACCAGAAAAAGCCTTGAATAAAAAACCTTGTGCTTGTTGCAGTGCGTAGGAAGTACCTTTTAACACTCCAGCCCTCATGTTTAGGGAGCTTTGTAATTTGTAGTTGTTGCCTCTACCCTTTGATTTTGTGCATTAGGTTTGGCATGCCTCTCATTTTGGAGAGTGTGAAATGAAATTTGTAGCCTCTGTTTACTAATGTCAGAATCCATTTGTCTGTTGTGACTTAATATGCCAATTGTTTGCAAATAGTGCCAGTTTCCCTCCCAAAGGCTTGTAATTGAATTTCGCCATGGCATGGAAATGAGGAGTCCATTAGGAGTCTGCTTCCTGTACTGCTACTGTGCACTGTCGTCACCACCTCTTGGTGCTGGTGATTGCCATTGTCTGCCTCTATAGGACCCACTTGGGAGCTTACATCCTCTGCCCCTTCAGCGTCTGTATCTGCCCTCTTTTTAGGGCTTGTCAGTGGTTGGAAAAGGACCAGTTTTTGAAGGCCAATTCCTGCTGAACCGTAATAGTGCCCAGGCTGAACCTGTAAAGAAAGCTTTTGACAGTTTGCATAGATTTTGCTTTTCTTCCATTTGCGTAATATATCCTCAGCGTGGCACCGAAAAGAACATCCTTATGTACAGGAAGGTGCATCAAATTTTGCTTTCATGATTATGGCAGATTTTTGTTCCCCTAAAGCTACCGTGCATGTCCTCACGAATGACTGATCCAGTGGCGACCGATCTGCTGGAGGCCTCCTGGGGCATCATAACCACATTGTTAAAAAGTGTAGCTTGCCCTTGTTCAGCTTTCATCCATCATATCACTGCAACTCCTTTATATCACAATTTGTTTCAGGCTGTGACATTTTGGTCTTTAATTGTGATAACATGGAATTGTTGATATTTAATCATATGGAAACACAGCAGTTTAAGGCCCTCATAGCTAGGAGTGGCAGGGTATAAACCTTCTTACCCCCACTTTCTAGAGATCCCAGATTCCCTTTCCATGGGAAGTGGATTCTTAACCGTGGGAGGCCTTAATTCCTTTAGGGCCTTGAGGAAATAGTTTCAGGGTCTGCATTATGGCCTTGTGAGAGAGGAACTGATGAGAATTAGGTACCTCTGCTTAATACCTATCTGAAGCTTAACTGGTGCAGGAGGCAGAGAATCAGGATTAAAGGAAGGCCTCCCGGTAAAAGGCCCGGCTTGTCATCCAATACCTCCAAAACAGGAGGAATAGCCAAAGGTCTATGCTGAGGTAACCAGAGAAATTCCCTAAGCCTTTTTCTTGGGTCTGAAAGTCTTGGCCTTCTGATGGAAGTGCTCTCTCAAAGAGGTGTAAAGGTTTTCCCCAAAAGAAAAATCCTCAGGGGGATACAGAAGGAATAGACTGCTTTCTGCATCCGAGATCCTCGAAAGGGAATAAAGAAGTGTTCCCCCTTCAGCATCAGAATGTTCCTGATAAAATGGATCCTAATGGTCAGAAGTAGGAGAATCCTCCTCTCTACTCTGCAAGGTCTCTTGTCAGCGGAGGGGCCTGGGAGCCTCTGATAAAGTGATAAAGGTCCTCAGCCATTTTAAGCATGTGCTTCTTAGGGCGTGGGCCCAGGTGATGGGCCTTGTGTAGCAGGCCTAGTATGTTTGCCCCGACTAGTTTTGGATTTAGTGAAGGCCTTGATGAGAGAAGATGATGAGGGGCCTAAATACACCGCTGGGTTGGATGTAGATCATATCCACATTGGTAGGCTCGACATATGCAGGAGCTTAGGTTTGTAGTCTGGGAAAGGGCCGAAGAACCAGTGGTCTCGGGTACAGAAGACCCCGCCCGGCGAGGGGAGTGTCGTCGGTAGTGCAGGGACTGCAAAAGCGTCTCACTGAGAACCCGGACCACGATGGAGCCTGCTTGGCGGCGTGGTGTCCGGTGGAGACGCCCGGTCTCGTCCTGGCCGGTCCTTTTTCTTCGCGTTTTTAGACAAAGCGGTAGTCGGAGTATCCGGCGAGCATTTTACTCGATGGCAAGCGGCTTTACCAAAAAGTGCTGGGCGAACTCGCCCGGCCTTTGTCACGTTTATTGAAGGTAGCGCCGGCGACAGCCGAGGCGTCGTGGTCTCTGGGCCCCAAACAAAAGGTATGTATACAAAGGAATGGAAATCCTTATGCGGTATTTGCTTCCTACAGAAATACTATTATTAACTTTTCTGACATGGGTCTGAGGCAGAAAAAGACTACAACAGTACTTAACTTTAATGAACTTGGTTCCAAAACGAATTCGGAGCTCCCCGGGGACGCGAAGTTTTTCCGCGGGAAAAAATAAAATGGCGCCGGGGTCAACCAGCCTTTGGCCAAAAAAAAACCCGGG
>NC_056744.1:1841967021-1842009314 GCF_019279795.1 Protopterus annectens | reverse complement strand
GTTTACTCACCAATATTCCCTCTACAATGGTTCATTGCAGCATGGAGTCGTATACTACCAATATTCATACAATGGTTTGGCTGCAGCATGGGTAACTTTACTACCCTTATTCATAAAATGGTTTGGCTGCAGCATGGCTAAGTTTGCTACCAATATTCCTAGAATGGTTTGGCTGCCGCATGCATAAGTTTACAACCAATATTCATACAATGGTTTGGCTGCAGCATAGGTAAGTACCTACCAATACTCATACAATGGTTTGGCTGCAGCATGGGTAAGTTTACTACCAATATTCCTACAATGGTTTGGCTGCAGCATGTGTAAGTTTACTACCAATATTCATACAATGGTTTGGCTGCAGCATGGGTAAGTTTACTACCAATATTCATACAATGGTTTGGCTGCAGCATGGGTAAGTTTACTACCAATATTCATACAATAGTTTGGCTGCAGCATGGGTAAGTATACTACCAATAATCATACAATGGCTAAGCTACAGCATGGATAAATTTACTACCAATATTCATACACTGCTTTTGATGCAGCATGGGTAACTGTACTACCAATATTCATAAAATGGTTTGGCTGCAACCTGGGTAAGTATACTACCAATATTCATACAATGGTTTGGCTGCAGCATAGATAAGTTTACTACCAATATTCATACAATGGTTTGGCTGCAGCATGGTTAAGTTTACTACCAATATGTCTGCAATAGTTTGGCTGCAGCATACGTAAGTATGCTACCAATATTTATATAATGGTTTGGCTGCAGCATGTGTAAGTATACTACCAATATTCTTGCAATGGTTTGGCTACAGCATGGGTAAGTATACTACCAATATTCATACAATGGTTTGGCTGCAGCATGGGTAAGTTTACTACCAATATTCATACAATGGTTTGGCTGCAGCATGTGTAAGTATACTACCAATATTCATACAATGGTTTGGCTGCAGCATGGGTAAGTTTACTACCAATTTTCATACAATGGTTTGGCTGCAGCATGGCTAAGTATACTACCAATATTCATACAATCCTTTTGCTGCAGCATGGTTAAGTTTTCTACCAATATTTCTACAATGCTTTGGCTGCAGCATCAGTAAGTATACTATTAATATTCATACAATTGTTTGGCTGCAGCATGGGTAAGTTTACGACCAATATTCATACAATTGTTTGGCTGCAGCATGGGTACGTTTGCCACAAATATTCATACAATGGTTTGGCTGCAGCATGGGTAAGTTTACCACCAATATTCATACAATGGTTTGGCTGCAGCATTGGTAAGTTTCTTACCAATATTCATACAATGTTTTGGCTGCAGCATGGGCAAGTTTGCCACCAATATTCATACAATGGTTTGGCTGCTGCATGGGTAAGTGTACTACCAATATTCATACAATGGTTTGACTGCAACATCGGCAAGTTTGCTACCAATATTCATACAGTTGTTTGGCTGCAGCATGGGTAAGTTCGCTACCAATATTTCTACAATGATTGGCTGCAGCATGGGTAAGCGTACTACAAATATTCATCCAATGGTTGGGCTGCAGCATGGTTAAGTTTACTGCCATTATTCATACAATGGTTTGCCTGCAGCATGTGCAAGTTTACTACCTATATTCATACAATAGTTTGGCTGCAGAATGGGTAAGTTTACAACCAATATTCATACAATGGTTTGGCTGCAGCATGGGTAAGTTTACTACCAATATTCATACAATGGTTTGCCTGCAGCATACTTAACTATTCTACTAATATTCATACAATTGTTTGGCTGCAGCATGCATAAGTATACTACCAATATTCAAACAATGGTTTGGCTGCAGCATGGGTAAATTTACTACCCTTATTCATAAAATGATTTGGCTGCAGCATGGCTAAGTTTTCTACCAATATTCCTAGAATGGTTTGGCTGCCGCATGCATAAGTTTATTACCAATAAGCATGCAAAGGTTTGGCTGCAGCATGGGTAAGTTTACTACCAATATTCATACAACGGTTTGCCTGCAGCATGTGTAAGTTTACTACCAATAGTTATAGAATGGTTTGGCAGCAGCATGGGTAAGTATACCACCAATAGTCATACAATGGTTTGGCTATAGCATGGGTAAGTTTACTACTAATATTTCCACAATCATTTGGCTGCAGCTTGGATAAGCTTGCTACCAATATTCATACAATAGTTTTGCTGAAGCATGGGTAAGTTTACAACCACTATTCATACAATGGTTTGGCACCAGCATGGGTATGTTTACTACCAATATTTCTACAATGGTTTGGCTGTAGCATGCGTACATTTACTTCCACTATTCATACAATGGTTTGGCTGCAGTATGGTTAAGTTTACAGCCAATATTCATACAATGGTTTGGCTGCAGCATGGGTAGTTTACTACCAATATTCATACAATGGTTTGGCTGCAGCATGGGTAAGTTTACAACCACTATTCATACAATGGTTTGGCTGCAGCATGGGTAAGTATACTTCAATATTCATATAATTGTTTGCCTGCAGCATATGTAAGTATATTACTAATATTCATACAATGGTTTGGCTTCAGCATGGGTAAGTATACTACCAATGTTCATACAATGGTTTGGCTGCAGGATGGGTAACTTTACTACCAATATTCATACAATGGTTTGGCTACAGCATGGCTAGGTTTACTACCAATATTTCTACAGTGGTTTGTCTGCAGCATGGGTAGGTTTACTACCAATATTCATACAGTAGTTTGGCTGCAGCATGTGTAAGTATACTACCAATATTCATACAATGGTTTGGCTGCAGCATGAGTAAGTTTACTACCAATATTCATACAATGGTTTGGCTGCAGCATGGGTAAGTTTACTACCAATATTCATACAATGGTTTGGCTGCAGCATGGGTAAGTTTACTACCAATATTTCTACAATGGTTTGGCGGCAGCATGGTATGGTTACTACAAATATTCATACAATGGCTTGGCAGCAGCATCTGTAAATTTACTACCATTATTCATACAATGGATTGCCTGCAGCACGTGCAAGTTTACTACCTATATTCATACAATAGTTTGGCTGCAGAATGGGTAAGTATACTACCAATATTCATGCAATGATTTGGCTGTAACATGGGTAAGTTTACTACCAATATTCAAACAATGGTTTGGCTGCAGCATGGGTACCTGTACTGCCATTATTCATACTATGGTTTGGCTGCCGAATGAATAAGTTTCCTACCAATATTCATAAAATGGTTGGGCTGCAGCATGGGCAAGTTTACTAACAATATTCCTACAATGGCTTGGCAGCAGCATCTGTAAGTTTACTGCCATTATTCATACAATGGTTTGCCTGCAGCATGTGCAAGTTTACTACCTATATTCATACAATAGTTTGGCTGCAGAATGGGTAAGTTTACTACCAATATTCATACAATGGTTTGGCTGCAGCATGGGTAAGTTTACTACCAATATTCATACAATGGTTTGGCTGCAGCATGGGTAAGTTTACTACCAATATTCATACAATGCTTTGGCTGCAGCATGGGTAAGTTTACTACCAATATTCATACAATGGTTTGGCTGTAGCATGGGTAAGTTTACTACCAATATTTCTACAATGGTTTGGCTGCAGCATGGGTAGGTTTACTACCAATATTCATACAATGGTTTGGCTGCAGCATGGGTAAGTTTACTACCAATATTTCTATAATGGTTTGGCTGCAGCATAGGTACATTTACTACCAATATTCATACAATGGTTTGGCTGCAGCATGGGTACGTTTACTACCAATATTCATACAATGGTTTGGTTGCAGCATGTGTAGGTTTACTACCAATATTCAAACAATGGTTTGGCTGCAGCATGAGTAAGTTTACTACCAATATTTCTGCAAAGGTTTTGCTGCAGCATGGGTAAGAATACTACCAATATTCATACAATGGTTTGGCTGCAGCATGGGTAAGTTTACTACCAATATTCCTACAATGGTTAGACTGCAGCATGCGTAAGTTTACAACCATTATTCATACTATGGTTTGGCTGCAGAATGGGTAAGTTTACAACCAATATTCATACACTGGTTTGGCTGCAGCATGTGTAAGTTTACTACCAATATTCATACAATGGTTTGCCTGCAGCATGGGCAAGTTTACTACCAATATTCATACAATGGTTTGGCTGCAGCATGGGTAAGTTTATTACCAATATTCATGTAAAGGTGTGGCTGCAGCATGGGTACATTCACTACCAATATTCATACAGTGGTTTGGCTGCAGCATGGGTAAGTTTACTACTATTATTCATACAATGGTTTGACTGCAGCATGGGTAAGTTTACTACCAATATTCATACAATGGTTTGGCTGCAGCATTGGTAAGTTTCTTACCAATATTCATACAATGGTTTGACTGCAGCATGGGTAAGTTTACTACCAGTATTCATCCAATGGTTTAGCTGGAGCATGGGTAAGTTTACTACCAATATTCATACAGTGGTTTGGCTGCAGCATGGGTAAATTTACTACCAATATTCATACAATTGTTTTGCTGCAGCATCGGCAAGTCTGCTACCAATATTCATACATTGGTTTGGCTGCAGCATGGGTAAGTATGATTCCAATATTCATACAATGGTTTGGCTGCAGAATGGGTAAGTATACAACCAATATTCATACAATGGTTTGGCTGCAGCATGGGTACATTTGCTACTAAAATTCATACAATGGTTTGGCTGCAGCATGGGTAAATTTACTGCCAATATTTCAGCAATGGATTGTCTGCAGCATACGTAAGTATACTACCAATATTTATACAATGGTTTGGCTGCAGCATGGGTAAGTATACTACCAATATTCATACAATGGTTTGGCTGCAGCATGGGTAAGTTTATTACCAATATTCATACAATGGTTTGGCTGCAGCATGGGTAAGTTTACTATCAATATTTGTACAATGGTTTGGCTGCAGCATGTGTAAGTTTACTATCAATATTTGTACAATGGTTTGGCTGCAGCATGCGTAGGTTTCCTACCAATATTTCTGCAATGGTTTGATGGCAGAATGGGTAGTTTACTACCAATGTTCATACATTTTTTTGGCTGCAGCATGGGTACCTTAACTACCAATTTTCATACAATGGTTTAGCTGCCGCAGGGGTATGTTTACTACCGATATTTTGACAATGGTTTGGCTGTAGCATAGGTAAGTTTACTACCAATATTCATACAATGGTTTGGCTCCAGCATAGGTACATTTACTAGCAATATTCATACAATGGTTTGGCTGCAGCATGGGTAAGTATACTACCAATATTCATACAATGGTTTGGCTGCAGCATGGGTAAGTTTACTACCAATATTTCTACAATGGTTTGGCTGCAGCATGGGTACATTTACTACCAATATTCATACAATGGTTTGGCTGCAGCATGGGTAAGTTTACTACCAATATTCATACAATGGTTTGCCTGCAGCATGGGTAAGTTTACTACTAATATTTCTACAATGGTTTGGCTGCAGCATGGGTAAGTTTACTACCAATATTCATGCAATGGTTTGGCTGCAGCATGGGTAAGTTTACAGCCAATATTCATACAATGCTTTGGCTGCAGCATGGGTAGGTTTGCTACCAATATTCATACAATGGTTTGCCTGCAGCATGAGCAAGTTTATTACCTATATTTATACAATGGCTTGGCTGCAGCATGGGTATGTTTACAACCAATATTCATACAATGGTTTGGCTGCAGCATGGGTAAGTTTACTACCAATATTCATACAATGGTTTGGCTGCAGCATCTGTATGTTTACTGCCATTATTCATACAATAGTTTGGCGGCAGCATGGGTAAGTTTATTATCAATAATCATGTAAAGGTGTGACTGCAGGATGGGTAAGTTTACTACCAATATTCATACAATGGTTTGGCTGCAGCATGCGTAAGTATACTACCAATGTTCATACAATGGTTTGGCTGCAGCATGGGTAACTTTACTACCAATATTCATACAATGGTTTGGCTGCAGCATGTGTAAGTTTACTATGGATATTCATACAATGGTTTGGCTGTAGCATAGGTAAGTTTACTACCAATATCAATACAATGGTTTGGCTGCAGTATGGGTAAATTTACTACCAATATTTCTACAATTGTTTGGCTGCAGCATGCATACATTTACTACCAATATTCATACAATGGTTTGGCTGCAGCATGGGTAGGTTTACTACCAATATTCATACAATGGTTTGGCTGCAGCATGGTAAGTTTACTACCAATATTCATACAATGGTTTGGCTGCAGCATGGGTAAGTTTACTACCAATATTCATAATGGTTTTGCTGCAGCATGGGTAACTTTACTTCCAATATTCATACAATCATTTGCCTGCAGTATGGGTAAGTATACTACCAATATTCATACAAAGGCTTGGCTGCAGCATGGGTAGGTTTACTACCAATATTTCTACAATGGTTTGGCTGCAGCATGGGTATGTTTACTACCAATATTCATACAATCATTTGGCTGCAGCATGGGTAAGTTTACTACCAATATTCATACAATGGTTTGGCTGCAGCATGGGTAAGTTTACTACCAATATTCATACAATGGTTTGGCTGCAGCATGGGTAAGTTTACTACCAATATTCATACAATGGTTTGGCTGCAGCATGGGTAAGTTTACTACCAATATTCATACAATGGTTTGGCTGCAGCATGGTAAGTTTACTACCAATATTCATACAATGGTTTGGCTGCAGCATGGGTAAGTTTACTACCAATATTCATACAATGGTTTGGCTGCAGCATGGGTAAGTTTACTACCAATATTCATACAATGGTTTGGCTGCAGCATGGGTAAGTTTACTACCAATATTCATACAATGGTTTGGCTGCAGCATGGGTAAGTTTACTACCAATATTCATACAATGGTTTGGCTGCAGCATGGGTAAGTTTACTACCAATATTCATACAATGGTTTGGCTGCAGCATGGGTAAGTTTACTACCAATATTCATACAATGGTTTGGCTGCAGCATGGGTAAGTTTACTACCAATATTCATACAATGGTTTGGCTGCAGCATGGGTAAGTTTACTACCAATATTCATACAATGGTTTGGCTGCAGCATGGGTAAGTTTACTACCAATATTCATACAATGGTTTGGCTGCAGCATGGGTATGTATTCTACCAATATTTCTACAATGTTTTGGCTGCAGCATGGGTAAGTATAATACCAATATTCATACAATGGCTTGGCTGCAACATGGGCATGTTTACTGCCAATATTCATACAATGGTTTGGGTGCAGCATAGGTGATTTTACTACCAATATTCATACAATGGTTTGACAGCAGCATGGGTAAGTTAACTACCAATATTCATCAAATGGTTTTGCTGCAGCATGGGTAAGTTTACTGCCAATATTCATACAATCATTTGGCTGCAGCATGGGTAAGTATACCACCAATAGTCATACAATGGTTTGGCTATAGCATGGGTAAGTTTACTACTAATATTCATACAATGGTTTGGCTGCAGCATGGGTAAGTTTACTACCAATATTCATACAATGGTTTGGCTGCAGCATGGGTAAGTTTACTACCAATATTCATACAGTGGATTGGCTACAATATGGGTAAGTATACTACCAATAATCATACAATGGGTTGGCTTCAGCATGGGGAAGTACACTACCAATATTCATACAATGGTATGGCTGCAGCATGGGTAGGTATATTACCAATATTCATACAATGGTTTGGCTGAAGCATGGGTAAGTTTACTACCAATATTCATACACTAGTTTGGCTGCAGCATGTAAGTTTACCAATATTCATACAATGGTTTGGCTGAAGCATGGGTAAGTTTACTACCAATATTCATACACTAGTTTGGCTGCAGCATGGTAAGTTTACTACCAATATTCATACAATGGTTTGGCTGCAGCATGCGTAAGCATACTACCAATATTCATACAATGGTTTGGCTGCAGCATTGGTAACTTTACTACCAATATTCATACAATGGTTTGGCTGCAGCATGTATAAGTTTACTACCAATATTCCTACAATGGTTTGGCTGCAGCATGCGTATGTTTACTACCAATATTCGTACATTGGTTTGGCTTCAGAATCGGTACGTTTACTACCAATATTCATTGAATGGTTTGGCTGCAGCATGGGTAGGTTTACTGCCAATATTCATACAATGGTTTGGGTGCAGCATAGGTGATTTTACTACCAATATTCATACAATGGTTTGACAGCAGCATGGATAAGTTTGCTACCAATATTCATAAAATGGTTTGGCTGCAGTTTGGGTATGTATACTACCAATATTCATACAATGATTTGGCTGCAGCATGGGTAAGTTTATTAACAATATTCATACAATAGTTTGGCTGCAGAATGGGTAAGTTTATTACCAATATTCATTGAATGGTTTGGCTGCAGCATGGGTAGGTTTACTAATAATATTCATAAAATGGTTTGGCTGCAGCATGGGTAAGTTTACTACCAATATTCATACAATGGTTTGGCTGCAGCATGGGTAAGTTTACTACCAATATTCATACAATGGTTTGGCTGCAGCATGGGTAAGTTTACTACCAATATTCATACAATGGTTTGGCTGCAGCATGGGTAAGTTTACTACCAATATTCATACAATGGTTTGGCTGCAGCATGGGTAAGTTTACTACCAATATTCATACAATGGTTTGGCTGCAGCATGGGTAAGTTTACTACCAATATTCATACAATGGTTTGGCTGCAGCATGGGTAAGTTTACTACCAATATTCATACAATGGTTTGCCTGCAGCATGAGTAACTCTACTACCAATATTCATAAAATGGTTTGGTTGCAGCATGGGTAAGTATACTACCAATATTCATACAATGGTTTGGCTGCAGCATGGTTAGGTTTACTACCAATATTCATACAATGGGTTGGCTACAGCATGGGTAAGTTTACTACCAATATTCACACAATGGTTTGGCTGCAGCTTTGGTAAGTTTACTACCAATATTGATACAATCGTTTGGCTGTAACATGGGTAAGATTACTACCAATATATCTGCAATAGTTTGGCTGCAGCATACGTAAGTTTACTACCAATATTCATACAATGGTTTGGCTGCAGCATGGGCAAGTTTACTACCAATATTCATACAATGGTTTGGCTGCAGCATGGGTAAGTTTACTACCAATATTCATACAATGGTTTGGCTGCAGCATGGGTAAGTTTACTACCAATATTCATACAATGGTTTGGCTGCAGCATGGGTAAGTTTACTACCAATATTCATACAATGGTTTGGCTGCAGCATGGGTAAGTTTACTACCAATATTCATACAATGGTTTGGCTGCAGCATGGGTAAGTTTACTACCAATATTCATACAATGGTTTGGCTGCAGCATGGGTAAGTTTACTACCAATATTCATACAATGGTTTGGCTGCAGCATGGGTAAGTTTACTACCAATATTCATACAATGGTTTGGCTGCAGCATGGGTAAGTTTACTGCCAATATTCATACAATCATTTGGCTGCAGCATGGGTAAGTATAATACCAATATTCATCCAATGGCTTGGCTGCAACATGGGCATGTTTGCTGCCAATATTCATACAATGGTTTGGGTGCAGCATAGGTGATTTTACTACCAATATTCATACAATGGTTTGACAGCAGCATGGGTAAGTTAACTACCAATATTCATCAAATGGTTTTGCTGCAGCATGGTAAGTTTACTACCAATATTCATACAATGGTTTGGCTGAAGCATGGGTAAGTTTACTACCAATATTCATACAATGGTTTGGCTGCAGCATGGGTAAGTTTACTACCAATATTCATACAATGGTTTGGCTGCAGCATGGGTAAGTTTACTACCAATATTCATACAATGGTTTGGCTGCAGCATGGGTAAGTTTACTACCAATATTCATACAATGGTTTGGCTGCAGCATGGGTAAGTTTACTACCAATATTCATACAATGGTTTGGCTGCATGGGTAAGTTTACTACCAATATTCATACAATGGTTTGGCTGCAGCATGGGTAAGTTTACTACCAATATTCATACAATGGTTTGGCTGCAGCATGGGTAAGTTTACTACCAATATTCATACAATGGTTTGGCTGCAGCATGGGTAAGTTTACTACCAATATTCATACAATGGTTTGGCTGCAGCATGGGTAAGTTTACTACCAATATTCATACAATGGTTTGGCTGCAGCATGGGTAAGTTTACTACCAATATTCATACAATGGTTTGGCTGCAGCATGGGTAAGTTTACTACCAATATTCATACAATGGTTTGGCTGCAGCATGGGTAAGTTTACTACCAATATTCATACAATGGTTTGGCTGCAGCATGGGTAAGTTTACTACCAATATTCATACAATGGTTTGGCTGCAGCATGGGTAAGTTTACTACCAATATTCATACAATGGTTTGGTTGCAGCATGGGTACATTTATTACCAATATTCATACAATGGTTTGGCTGCAGCATGGGCAAGTTTATTACCAATATTCATACAATGGTTTGGCTGCAGCATGGTAAGTTTATTACCAATGTTCATACAATGGTTTGGCTGCAGCATGGGCAAGTTTACTACCAATATTCTTACAATGGTTTAGCTGCAACCTGTGTTAGTATACTACCAATATTCATGCACTGGTTTGGCTGCAGCATGGGTAAGTTTACTACCAATATTCATACAATGTTTTGGCTGCAGCATGAGTAAGTTTACTACCAATATTCATACAGTGGTTTGGCTGCAGCATGGGTAAGTTTACTACCAATATTCATGCACTGGTTTGGCTGCAGCATGGGTAAGTTTACTACCAACATTCCTACAGTGTTTTGGCTGCAGCATGTGTAAGTTTACTACCAGTATTCATACAATGGTTCCCCTACAGCATTGGCAAGTTTACTACCTATATTCATACAATGGTTTGGCTGCAGCATGGGTAAGTTTTCAACCAATATTCATACAATGGTTTGGCTGCAGCATGGGTAAGTTTACTACCAATAATCATGCAATGGTTTGGCTGCAGCATGGGTAAGTTTACTACCAATATTCATACAATGGTTTGGCTGCAGCATGGTTAAGTTTACTACCAATATTCATACAATGGTTTGGCTGCAGCATGGGTAAGTTTACTACCAATATTTATACAATGGCTTGGCTGCAGCATGGGTAAGTTTACTACCAATATTCATACAATGGTTTGGCTGCAGCATGGGTAAGTTTACTACCAATATTCATACAATGGTTTGGCTGCAGCATGGGTAAGTTTACTACCAATATTCATACAATGGTTTGGCTGCAGCATGGGTAAGTTTACTACCAATATTCATACAATGGTTTGGCTGCAGCATGGGTAAGTTTACTACCAATATTCATACAATGGTTTGGCTGCAGCATGGGTAAGTTTACTACCAATATTCATACAATGGTTTGGCTGCAGCATGGGTAAGTTTACTACCAATATTCATACAATGGTTTGGCTGCAGCATGGGTAAGTTTACTACCAATATTCATACAATGGTTTGGCTGCAGCATGGGTAAGTTTACTACCAATATTCATACAATGGTTTGGCTGCAGCATGGGTAAGTTTACTACCAATATTCATACAATGATTTGGCTGCAGCATGGGTACGTTTACTACCAATTTTCCTATAATGGCTTAGCTGCAGCATGTGTAAGTTTACTGCCTGTATTCATACAATGGTTTGGCTGCAGCATTGGTAACTTTACTACCATTATTCATACAATGGTTTGGCTGCAACATGGTTAAGTTTACTACCAATATTCCTACAATGGTTAGGCTGCAGCATGCGTATGTTTACTACCAATATTCATACAATGGTTTGGCTACAGCATGGCTAGGTTTACTACCAATATTCCAACAATGGTTTGGCTGCAGCATGTATAAGTTTACTACCAATATTCATACAATGGTTTGGCTGCAGCATGGGTAAGTTTACTACCAATATTCATACAATCGTTTGGCTGCAGCATGGGTAAGTATACTACCAATATTCATACAATGGTTTGGCTGCAGCATGGGTAAGTTTACTACCAATATTTCTACAATGGTTTGGCTGCAGCATGGGAATGTTTAATACAAATATTCATACAATGGTTTGGCTCCAGCATGGGTAAATTTATTACCAATATTCATACAATCATTTAGCTGCCGCATGGGCAAATCTACTACCAATATTCATAGAATGGTTTGGCTGCAGCATGGGCAAGTTTACTACCAATATTCCTACAATTGTTTGGCTGCATCATGTAAGTATACTACCAATATTCATACAATGGTTTGGCTGCAGCATGGGTACATTTTCTACCAATATTCATGCAATAGTTTGGCTGAAGCATGGGTAAGTATACTACCAATATCCGTACAATGGTGTGATTGAAGCAAGGGTAAGATTACTCCCAATATTCATACAATGGTTAGGCTGCAGCATGGGTCAGTATACTACTAATAATCATATAATGGTTTGCTGCAGCACTGGTAAATGTATTACCAATATTCAAACAATGGTTTGGCAGCAGCATGCTTACATTTACTACCAATATTCATACAATGGTTTGCTGCAGCATAGTTAAGTATACAACCAATATTCATGCATTTGTATGGCTGGAGCATGGGTTGGTTTACTACCAATATCCATACAATGGTTCGGCTGCAGCATGGCTAAGTTTTCTACCAATATTCATGCAATGGTTTGGCTGCAGCATGGGTAAGTTTACTACAAAAATTCATACAATGGTTTGGCTGCAGCATGGGTAAGTTTACTACAAAAATTCATACAATGGTTTGGCTGCAGCATGGTTATGTTTACTACCAATATTTCTACAATGGTTTGGCTGCAGCATGGGTAAGTTTACTACCAATATTCCTACAATGGTTTGGCTGCAGCATGGGTAAATTTACTACCAATATTCATACAATGGTTTGGCTGCAGCATGGGTAAGTATACTACCAATATTCATACAATGGTTTAGCTGCAGCATAGGTAAGTTTACCACCAATATTCGTACAATTGTTTGGCTGCAGCATGGGTATGTTTACTTCCAATATTCATACAATGGTTTGCCTGCCGAATGGGTAAGTTTACTACCAATATTTTTACAATGGTTTGGCTGCAGCATGGGTAAGTTTCCTACCAATATTTCTACAATGCTTTGGCTGCAGCATGGGTAAGTATACTACCAATATTCATATAATGGTTGGGCTGCAGCACGGGCAAGTTTACTACCAATACTCATACAATGGGTTGGCTGCAGCATGGGGAAGTATACTACCAATATTCATACAATCGTTTGGCTGCAGCATGGGTAAGTTTACTACCAATATTCATAAAATGGTTTGGCTGCAGCATGGGTAAGTTTACTACCAATATTCATACAATGGTTTGGCTGCAGCATGGGTAAGTTTACTACCAATATTCATACAATGGTTTGGCTGCAGCATGGGTAAATTTACTACCAATATTCATACAATGGTTTGGCTGCAGCATGGGTAAGTATACTACCAATATTCATACAATCATTTGGCTGCAGCATGGGTAAGTTTACTACCAATATTCATACAGTGGTTTGGCTGCAGCATGGGTAAATATACTACCAATATTCATGAAACGGTTTGGCTGCAGCATGGGTAAGTTTAAAACCAAGATTTATACAGTGATTTAGCTGCATCATGGGTAAAGTTACTACCAATATTCATACAATCATTTAGCTGCTGCATGGGTAAGTATACTACCTATAGTCATACAATGGGTTGGCTGCAGCATGGGAAAGTATTCTACCAATAATCATACAATGGTTTGGCTGCAGCATGGATAAGTTTACTACCAATATTCATACACTGGTTTGGCTGCAGCATGGGTAAGTTTACTACCAATATTTCTACAATGGTTTGGCTGCAGCATGGGTAAGTTTACTACCAATATTCATACAATGGTTTGGCTGCAGCATGGGTAAGTTTACTACCAATATTTCTACAGTGGTTTGGCTGCAGCATGGGTAGGTTTACTACCAATATTTCTACAATGGTTTGGTTGCAGCAGGGGTATATTTAATACCAATATTCATACAGTCATTTGGCTGCAGCCTGGGTAAGTATACTACCAATATTCATACAATGGTTTGGCTGCAGCATGTGTAAGTTTACTACCAATATTCATACAATGGTTTGGCTGCAGCATGGGTAAGTTTACAACCAATATTTACACAATGGTTTGGCTGCAGCATGGGTATGTTTACTACCAATATTCATACAATGGTTGGGCTGCAGCATAGGCAAGTTTACTACCAATATTCATACAATGATTTGGCTGCAGCATGGGTAAGTTTACTACCGATATTCATGCACTGGATTGGCTGCAGCATGGGTAAGTTTACTACCAATATTCATACAATGGTTTGGCTGCAGCATGGGTAAGTTTACTACCAATATTCATACAATGGTTTGGCTGCAGCATGGGTAAGTTTACTACCAATATTCATACAATGGTTTGGCTGCAGCATGGGTAAGTTTACTACCAATATTCATACAATGGTTTGGCTGCAGCATGGGTAAATTTACTGCCAATATTTCTATAATGGTTTGGCTGCAGCATGGGTAAGTATACTACCAATATTCATACAATCATTTGGCTGCAGCATGGGTAAGTTTACTACCAATATTCATACAGTGGTTTGGCTGCAGCACAGGTAAATTTACTTCCAATATTCATAGAATCATTTGGCTGCAGCATGGGTAAATATACTACCAATATTCATGAAACGGTTTGGCTGCAGCATGGGTAAGTTTACTACCAATATTCATACAATGGTTTGCCTGCATCATGGGAAAGTTTACTACCAATATTCATACAATCATTTAGCTGCTGCATGGGTAAGTATACTACCAATATTCATACAATGGTTTGGCTGCAGCATGGGTAAGTTTACTACCAATATTTCTACAATGGTTTGGCTGCAGCATGGGTAGGTTTACTACCAATATTCATACAATGGTTTGGCTGCAGCATGGGTAGGTTTACTACCAATATTCATACAATGGTTTGGCTGCAGCATGGGTAAGTTTACTACCAATATTCATACAATGGTTTGCCTGCAGCATGGGTAAGTTTACTACCAATATTCATACAATGGTTTGGCTGCAGCATGGTTACGTTTACTACAAATATTCATACAATAACTTGGCTGCAGCATGGGTAAATTTACTACCAATATCCATATAATGGTTTTGCTGCAGCATAGGTAAGTTTATAACCAGTAGTCATAGACTGGTTTTGCTGCAGCATGGGTAAGTTTACTACCAATATTCATACAATGGTTTGGCTGTAGCAGGCGTAGGTTTACTACCAATATTCATACAACTGTTTGGCTGCAGCATGGGTAAGTTTAGTACCAATATTCATACAATGGTTTGGCTGCAACATGGGTAAGTTTACTACCAATATTCATACAATGGTTTGGCTGCAGCATGGGTAAGTTTACTACCAATATTCATACAATGGTTTGGCTGCAGCCTGGGTAAGCTTACTAACAATTTTCATACAATGGTTTGGCGCAGCATGGCTAAGTATACTACCAATATTCATACAATCTTTTGAATGCAGCATGGTAAGTTTACGACCAATATCCATACAATGGTTCGGCTGCAGCATGGCTAAGTTTTCTACCAATATTCATACAATGGTTTGGCTGCAGCATGGGTAAGTTTACTGCAAATATTCTACTGTGGTTTGTCTGCAGCATGGATAGGTTTACTACCAATATTAATACAATCGTTTGGCTGCAGCATGGGTACATTTACTACCAATATTCATACAATGGTTTGGCTGCAGCATGGGTAAGTTTACTACCAATATTCATACAATGGTTTGGCTGCAGCATGGGTAAGTTTACTACCAATATTCATACAATGTTTTGGCTGCAGCATGTGTAAGTTTACTACCAATATTCATACAATGGTTTGGCTGCAGCATGGGTAAGTTTACTACCAATATTCATACAATGGTTTGGCCGCAGCATGGGTAAGTATACTACTGATATTCATACAATGGCTTGGCTGTGGCATGCGTACATTTACTACCAATATCCATACAATAGTTTTGCTGCAGCAATGGTAAGTTTACTACCAATATTCATACAGTTGTTTGGCTGCACAATGGGTACGTTTACTTCAAATATTCATACAATGGTTTGTCTGTAGCATGGGTAAGTTTACTACCGATATTTCTACAGTGGTTTGGCTGCAGCATGAGTAGGTTTACTACCAATATTTCTACAATGGTTTGGCTGCAGCATGGTATGGTTACTACAAATATTCATACAATGGTTTGGCTGCAACATGGGTAAATTTACTACCAAAAATCATGCAATTGTTTGGCTGCAGCATGCGTAAGTTTACTACCAATATTCATACAATGGTTTGGCTGCAGCATGGGTAAGTTTACTACCAATATTCATACAATGGTTTGGCTGTAGCATGGGTAAGTTTACTACCAATATTTCTACAGTGGTTTGGCTGCAGCATGGGTAGGTTTACTACCAATATTTCTACAATGGTTTGGCTTCAACATGGTTACGTTTACTACAAATATTCATACAATGGTTTGGCTGCAACATGGGTACATTTACTACCAATATTCATTCAATCATTTTACTGCAGCATGGGCAAGTCTACTTCCTATATTCATACAATGGTTTGGCTGCAGCATGGGTAACTTTACTACCCTTATTCATAAAATGGTTTGGCTGCAGCATGGGTAAGTTTACTACCAATATTCATACAATGGTTTGGCTGCAGCATGGGTAAGTTTACTACCAATATTCATACAATGGTTTGGCTGCAGCATGGGCAAGTTTACTACCAATATTCATACAATGGTTTGGCTGCAGCATGGGTAAGTTTACTACCAATATTCATACAATGGTTTGGCTGCAGCATGGGTAAGTTTACTACCAATATTCATACAATGGTTTGGCTGCAGCATGGGTAAGTTTACTACCAATATTCATACAATGGTTTGGCTGCAGCATGGGTAAGTTTACTACCAATATTCATACAATGGTTTGGCTGCAGCATGGGTAAGTTTACTACCAATATTCATACAATGGTTTGGCTGCAGCATGGGTAAGTTTACTACCAATATTCATACAATGGTTTGGCTGCAGCATGGGTAAGTTTACTACCAATATCAGTACAATGGTTTGGCTGCAGCATGGGTAAGTTTACTACCAATATGCATACAATGGTTTGGCTGCAGCATGTGTAAGTTTACTACCAATATTCATACAGTGGTTTGGCTGTAATATGGATAGGTTTACTACTAATATTCATACAATGGTTAGGCTGCAGTATTGGTATGTTTACTACCAATATTTTTACAATGGTTTGGTTGTAGCATGCGCACATTTACTTCCAATATTCATACAATTGGTTGGTTGCAGCATGGGTAAGTATACCACCAATATTCATACAATGGTTTGGCTGCAGTATGGTTAAGTTTACAGCCAATATTCATACAATGGTTTGGCTGCAGCATGGTTAGTTTACTACCAAGAATCATGCAATTGTTTGGCTTCAGCATTGGTAAGTATGCTGCCAATATTCATACAATTGTTTGCCTGCAGCATATGTAAGTATACTATCAATGTTCATACAATGGTTTGGCTGCAGGATGGGTAACTTTACTACCAATATTCATACAATGGTTTGGCTGCAGCATGTGTATATTTTCTACGAATATTCGTACAATGGTTTGGCTGTAGCATGGGTACATTTACTACCAATATTCATACAATGGTTTGGCTGCAGCATGGGTAAGTTTACTACCAATATTCATACAATGGTTTGGCTGCAGCATGGGTAAGTTTACTACCAATATTCATACAATGGTTTGGCTGCAGCATGGGTAAGTTTACTACCAATATTCATACAATGGTTTGGCTGCAGCATGGGTAAGTTTACTACCAATATTCATACAATGGTTTGGCTGCAGCATGGGTAAGTTTACTACCAATATTCATACAATGGTTTGGCTGCAGCATGGGTAAGTTTACTACCAATATTCATACAATGGTTTGGCTGCAGCATGGGTAAGTTTACTACCAATATTCATACAATGGTTTGGCTGCAGCATGGGTAAGTTTACTACCAATATTCATACAATGGTTTGGCTGCAGCATGGGTAAGAATACAACCAGTATTCATATAATGGTTTGGCTATAGCATGGATAAGTTTGCTTCCAATATTTCTACACTGGTTTGGCTGCAGCATGGGTACGTATACTACCAATATTCATATAATGGTTTGGCTGCATCATTACTACCAATATTCATACAATGATTTGGCTGCAGCATGGGTAAGTTTATTAACAATATTCATACAATGATTTGGCTGCAGCATGGGTAAGTTTATTAACAATATTCATACAATAGTTTGGCTGCAGAATGGGTAAGTTTATTACCAATATTCATTGAATGGTTTGGCTGCAGCATGGGTAGGTTTACTAATAATATTCATAAAATGGTTTGGATAAAGCATGGGTAAGTTTGCTACCAATATTCATACAATGGTTTGGCTGCAGCATGGGTAAGTTTACTACCAATATTCATACAATGGTTTGGCTGCAGCATGGGTAAGTTTACTACCAATATTCATACAATGGTTTGGCTGCAGCATGGGTAAGTTTACTACCAGTATTCATACAATGGTTTGACTGCAGCATGGGTAAGTTTACTACCAGTATTCATACAATGGTTTGACTGCAGCATGGGTAAGTTTACTACCAATATTTCTCCAGTGGTTTGGCTGCAGCATGGGTAGGTTTACTACAAATATTACTACAATGGTTTGGCTGCAGCATGGGTACATTTACTACCAATATTTCTATAATGGTTTGACTGCAGCATGGGTTACTTTGCTACCAATATTCATACAATGGTTTGGCTGCAGCATGGGTTACTTTGCTACCAATATTCATACAATGGTTTGGCTGCAGCATGGGTAAGTATGCTACCAATAGTCATACAATGATTTGGCTGCAACATTAGTAAGTTTACTACCAATATTCATACAATGGTTTGGTTGCAGCATGTGTAGGTTTACTACCAATATTCAAACAATGGTTTGGCTGCAGCATGAGTAAGTTTACTACCAATATTCATACAATGGTATGGCTGCCGAAAGGGTAAGTTAACTACCAATATTCATACAATGGTTTGGCTGCAGCATGGGTAAGTTTACTACCAATATTCATACAATGGTTTGGCTGCAGCATGGGTAAGTTTACTACCAATATTCATACAATGGTTTGGCTGCAGCATGGGTAACTTTACTACCAGTATTCATACAATGGTTTGGCTTCAGCATGGGCAAGTTTACTACCAATATTCATACAATGGTTTGGCTGCAGCATGGGTAAGTATACTATTAATATTCATACAATGGTTTGGCTGCAGCATGGGTAGGTTTACTACTAATATTCATACAATGGTTTGGCTGCAGCATGGTTATGTTTACTACCAATATTTCTACAATGGTTTGGTTGCAGCATGGGTAAATTTACTACCAATATTCATACAATGGTTTGGCTGCAGCATGGGCAAGTTTATTACCAATATTTCTACAATGGTTTGGCTGTAGCATGCGTACATTTACTTCCAATATTCATACAATGGTTTGGCTGCAGTATGGTTAAGTTTACAGCCAATATTCATACAATGGTTTGGCTGCAGCATGGTTAGGTTTACTACCAATATTCATACAATGGGTTGGCTACAGCATGGGTAAGTTTACTACCAATATTCACACAATGGTTTGGCTGCAGCATTGGTAAGTTTACTACCAATATTCATACAGTGGTTTGGCTGCAGCATGGGTAACGATACTACCAGTATTCATCCAATGGTTTGGCTGTAACATGGGTAAGATTACTACCAATATATCTGCAATAGTTTGGCTGCAGCATACGTAAGTATGCTACCAATATTCATACAATGGTTTGGCTGTAACATGGGTAAGTTTACTACCAATATTCATACAATGGTTTGGCTGCAGCATGGGTAAGTTTACTACCAATATTCATACAATGGTTTGGCTGCAGCATGGGTAAGTTTACTACCAATATTCATACAATGGTTTGGCTGCAGCATGGGTAAGTTTACTACCAATATTCATACAATGGTTTGGCTGCAGCATGGGTAAGTTTACTACCAATATTCATACAATGGTTTGGCTGCAGCATGGGTAAGTTTACTACCAATATTCATACAATGGTTTGGCTGCAGCATGGGTAAGTTTACTACCAATATTCATACAATGGTTTGGCTGCAGCATGGGTAAGTTTACTACCAATATTCATACAATGGTTTGGCTGCAGCATGGGTAAGTTTACTACCAATATTCATACAATGGTTTGGCTGCAGCATGGGTAAGTTTACTACCAGTATTCATATAATGGTTTGGCTGTAGCATGGGTAAGTTTACTACCTATATTTATACAATGGTTTGGCTGCAGCATGTTTAAGTATACTACCAATATTCATACAATGGTTTGGCTGCAGCCTGGGTAAGTGTACTACCAATTTTCATACAATGGTTTGGCGCAGCATGGCTAAGTATACTACCAATATTCATACAATCTTTTGAATGCAGCATGGTAAGTTTACGACCAATATTCGTACAATTGTTTGGCTGCAGCATGGGTATGTTTACTTCCAATATTCATACAATGGTTTGCCTGCCTAATGGGTAAGTTTACTACCAATATTTCTACACTGGTTTGGCTGCAGCATGAGTAGGTTTACTACCAATATTTCTACAATGGTTTGGCTGCAACATGGGTAAATTTACTACCAAAAGTTCTACAATGGTTTGGCTGCAACATGGGTACATTTACTACCAATATTCATTCAATCATTTTACTGCAGCATGGATAAGTTTACTACTAATATTCATACAATGGTTTGGCTGCAGTATTGGTATGTTTACTACCAATATTTCTACAATGGTTTGGCTGTAGCATGCGTACATTTACTTCCACTATTCATACAATGGTTTGGCTGCAGTATGCGTACATTTACTTCCAATATTCATACAATGGTTTGGCTGCAGTATGGTTAAGTTTACAGCCAATATTCATACAATGGTTTGGCTGCAGCATGGGTAGTTTACTACCAAGAATCATGCAATTGTTTGGCTTCAGCATTGGTAACTTTACTACCAATATTCATACAATGGTTTGGCTACAGCATGGCTAGGTTTACTACCAATATTCCTACAATGGTTTGGCTGTAGCATAGGTAAGTTTACTACCAATATCAATACAATGGTTTGGTTGCAGCATGGGTAAATTTACTACCAATATTCATACAATGGTTTGGCTGCAGCACGGCTAAATTTACTATCAATATTCCTTCAATGGTTTGGCTGCAGCATGTGTAAGTTTACTACCAATATTCATACAGTGGTTTGGCTGCAGTATTGGTATGTTTACTACCAATATTTTTACAATGGTTTGGTTGTAGCATGCGCACATTTACTTCCAATATTCATACAATGGTTTGGCTGCAGTATGGTAAGTATACTACCAATGCTCATACAATGGTTTGGCTGCAGGATGGGTAACTTTACTACCAATATTCATACAATGGTTTGGCTACAGCATGGCTAGGTTTACTACCAATATTCCTACAATGGTTTGGCTGCAGCATGTGTAAGTTTACTACCAATATTCGTACAATGGTTTGGCTGTAGCATGGGTAGGTTTACTACCAATATTCATACAATGGTTTGGCTGCAGCATGGGTAAGTTTACTACCAATATTCATATAATGTTTTTTCTGCAGCTTGGGTAGGTTTACTACCAATATTTCTACAATGGTTTAGCAGCAGCATGTGTACATTTACTACCAATATTAATACAATGGTTTGGCTGCAGCCTGTGTACATTTACTACCAATATTCATACAATGGTTTGGCTGTAGCATGGGTAAGTTTACTACCAATATTCATACAATGGTTTGGCTGCAGCATGGGTAAGTTTACTACCAATATTCATACAATGGTTTGGCTGCAGCATGGGTAAGTTTACTACCAATATTCATACAATGGTTTGGCTGCAGCATGGGTAAGTTTACTACCAATATTCATACAATGGTTTGGCTGCAGCATGGGTAAGTTTACTACCAATATTCATACAATGGTTTGGCTGCAGCATGGGTAAGTTTACTACCAATATTCATACAATGGTTTGGCTGCAGCATGGGTAAGTTTACTACCAATATTCATACAATGGTTTGGCTGCAGCATGGGTAAGTTTACTACCAATATTCATACAATGGTTTGGCTGCAGCATGGGTAAGTTTACTACCAATATTCATACAATGGTTTGGCTGCAGCATGGGTAAGTTTACTACCAATATTCATACAATGGTTTGGCTGCAGCATGGGTAAGTTTACAACCAATATTCATACACTGGTTTGGCTATGGCATTGGAAAGTTTACTACCAATATTCATACAATGGTTTGCCTGCAGCATGGGCATGTTTACTGCCAATATTCATACAATGGTTTGGGTGCAGCATAGGTGATTTTACTACCAATATTCATACAATGGTTTGACAGCAGCATGGGTAAGTTAACTACCAATATTCATACAATGGTTTGGCTGCAGCATGGGTAAGTTTACTACCAATATTCATACAATGGTTTGGCTGCAGCATGGGTAAGTTTACTACCAATATTCATACAATGGTTTGGCTGCAGCATGGGTAAGTTTACTACCAATATTCATACAATGGTTTGGCTGCAGCATGGGTAAGTTTACTACCAATATTCATACAATGGTTTGGCTGCAGCATGGGTAAGTTTACTACCAATATTCATACAATGGTTTGGCTGCAGCATGGGTAAGTTTACTACCAATATTCATACAATGGTTTGGCTGCAGCATGGGTAAGTTTACTACCAATATTCATACAATGGTTTGGCTGCAGCATGGGTAAGTTTACTACCAATATTCATACAATGGTTTGGCTGCAGCATGGGTAAGTTTACTACCAATATTCCTACAATGTTTTGGCTGCAACATATGTAAGTTTACTACCAATATTCATACAATGGTTTGGCTGCAGCATGGGAAAGTTTACTACCAATAATCATACAATGGTTTGGCTGCAACATGGGTAAGTATGCTACCAATATTCATATAATGGTTTGGCTGCAACATGGGTAAGTATGCTACCAATATTCATAAAATGGTTTGGCTGCAGCATGGGTAAGTTTACTACCAATATTCATACAATGGTTTGCCTGCAGCATGGGCAAGTTTACTACCAATATTCATACAATGGTTTGGCTGCAGCATGGGTAAGTTTACTACCAATATTCATGCAATGGTTTGGCTGCAGCATGGGTAAGTTTACTACCAATATTTCTACAATGGTTTGGCTGCAGCATGGGTAAGTTTACTACCAATATTCATACAATGGTTTGGCTGCAGCATGGGTAAGTTTACAACCAATATTTACGCAATGGCCTGGCTGTAGCATCGGTATGTTTACTACCAATATTCATACAATGGATTGGTTGCTGAATGGGTAAGTTTACTACCAATATTCATACAACTGTTTGGCTGCAGCATGGGTAAGTTTACATCCAATATTCATGCAATGCTTTGGCTGGAGCATGGGTAAGTTTATTACCAATAATCATGCAATGGTTTGGCTGCAGCATATGTAAGTTTACTATCAATATTCATACAATGGTTTGGCTGCAGCATGGATAAGTATACTACCAGTATTCATACAGTGGTGTGGCTACAGGATGGGTACATTTACTACCAATATTTCTTCAATGGTTTGGCTGCAGCATGGGTAGGTTTACTACCAATATTTTTACAATGGTTTGGCTGCAGCATGGCTAAGTTTACTACCAATATTCATACAATGGTTTGGCTGCAGCATGGGTAATTTTATTACCAACATTCATACAATGGTTTGGCAGCAGCACACGTACATTTACTACCAATATCAGTACAATGGTTTGGCTGCAACATGGGTAAGTTTACTACCAATATTCATACAATGGTTTGGCTGCAGCATGGGTAAGTATACCACCAATATTCCTACAATAGTTTGGCTGCAGCATGTGTAAGTATACTACCAATATTCATACAATGGTTTGGCTGTAGCATGGGTAAGTTTACTACCAATATTCATACAATGGTTTGGCTGCAGCATGGGTAAGTTTACTACCAATATTCATACAATGGTTTGGCTGCAGCATGGGTAAGTTTACTACCAATATTCATACAATGGTTTGGCTGCAGCATGGGTAAGTTTACTACCAATATTCATACAATGGTTTGGCTGCAGCATGGGTAAGTTTACTACCAATATTCATACAATGGTTTGGCTGCAGCATGGGTAAGTTTACTACCAATATTCATACAATGGTTTGGCTGCAGCATGGGTAAGTTTACTACCAATATTCATACAATGGTTTGGCTGCAGCATGGGTAAGTTTACTACCAATATTCATACAATGGTTTGGCTGCAGCATGGGTAAGTTTACTACCAATATTCATACAATGATTTGGCTGCAGCATGGGTAAGTTTATTAACAATATTCATACAATAGTTTGGCTGCAGAATGGGTAAGTTTATTACCAATATTCATTGAATGGTTTGGCTGCAGCATGGGTAGGTTTACTAATAATATTCATAAAATGGTTTGGCTGCAGCATGGGTAGGTTTACTACCAATATTTCTACAATGGTTTGGCTGCAGCATGGGTACGTTTACTACCAATATTCATACAATGGTTTGGCTGTAGCAGGGGTAGGTTTACTACCAATATTCATACAACTGTTTGGCTGCAGCATGGGTAAGTTTACTACCAAAAATCATACAATCTTTTGGCTGCAGCCTGTGTAAGTATACTGCCAATATTCATACAATGGTTTGGCTGCAGTATGGGTAAGTGTCCTACCAATATTCCTACAATTGTTTGGCCGCAGCATGTGTGAGTTTACTACCAATATTCATGCAAAGGTTTCCTGAAACATGGGCAAGTTTCTTACCAATATTCATATAATGTTTGGCTGCAGCATGTGTATGTTTACTACCAATATTCATACAGTTGTTTGGCTGCAGCATGGCTAAGTATACTACCAGTATTCATCCAATGGTTTGGCTTCTGCATGGGTAAGTTTACAACCAATATTCATACAATGGTTTGGCCGCAGCATGGGTAAGTTTACTACCAATATTCATACAATGGTTTGGCTGCAGCATGGGTAAGTTTACTACCAATATTCATACAATGGTTTGGCTGCAGCATGGGTAAGTTTACTACCAATATTCATACAATGGTTTGGCTGCAGCATGGGTAAGTTTACTACCAATATTCATACAATGGTTTGGTTGCAGCATGGGTAAGTTTACTACCAATATTCATACAATTGTTTGGCTGTTGCATGGGTAAGTTTACTACAAATATTTCTACAGTGGTTTGGCTGCAGCCTGTGTAAGTATACTACGAATATTCATAGAATGGTTTGGCTGCAGCATGGGTAAGTTTACTATCAATATTCCTTCAATGGTTTGGCTGCAGCATGTGTAAGTTTACTACAAATATTCATACAAGGTTTGGCTGCAGCATGTGTAAGTTTACTACAAATATTCATACAATGGTTTTGCTGCAGCATGGAAAGGTTCACTACCAATATTCATACAATGGTTTGGCTGCAGCATGGGTAAGTTTACACCCAATATTCATACAATGGTTTGGCTGCAGCATGGTATGGTTACTACAAATATTCATACAATGGTTTGGCTGCAACATGGGTAAATTTACTACCAAAAGTTCTACAATGGTTTGGCTGCAACATGGGTACATTTACTACCAATATTCATTCAATGGTTTGGCTGCAGCATGGGCAAGTTTACTACCAATATTCTTACAATGATTTGACTGCAGCATGGGCAAGTCTACTACCAATATTCATACAATGGTTTGGCTGCAGAATGGTTACATTTACTACCAATATTCATACAATGGTTTGCCTTCAGCATGGGCAGGTTTACTAACAATATTCCTTCAATGGTTTGGCTGCAGCATGGGTAAGTGTACAGCCAGTATTCATACAATGGTTTGGCTGCAGCATGGGTAAGAATACTACCAATATTCATGTAAAGGTTTGGCTGCAGCATAGGTAAGTTTACAACCAATATTCATACAATGGTTTGGCTGCAGCATGTGTAAGTTTACTACCAATATTCATACAATGGTTTGGCTGCAGCATTGGTAAGTTTACTACCAATATTCATACAATGCCTTGGCTGCAGCATATGCAACTTTACTACCAATATTTATACAATGGTTTGGCTACAGCATGTTTAAGTATACTACCAATATTCATTCAATGCTTTGGCTGCAGCATGGGTAAGTTTACTACCAATATTCATACAATGGTTTGGCTGCAGCATGGGTAAGTTTACTACCAATATTTCTACAATGGATTGGCTGCAGCATGGGTAAGTTTACTACTAATATTCATACAATGGTTTGGCTGTAGCATGGGTAAGTTTACTACCAATATTTATACAATTGTTTGGCTGAAGCATGGGTATGTTTACAAACAATATTTCTACAATGGTTTGGCTGCAGCATGGGTAAGTTTACTACCAATATTCATACAATGGTTTGGCTGCAGCATGGGTAGGTTTACTACCAATATTTCTACAATGGTTTGGCTGCAGCATGGGTACATTTACTACCAATATTCATACAATGGTTTGGCTGTAGCATGGGTAAGTTTACTACCAATGTTCATACAATGGTTTGGCTGCAGCATGGGTACCTTAACTACCAATTTTCATACAATGGTTTAGCTGCCGCAGGGGTATGTTTACTACCGATATTTTGACAATGGTTTGGCTGTAACATGGGTACATTTACTCCCAATTTTCATACAATAGTTTGGCTGGAGCATGGTTAGTTTACTACCAAGAATCATGCAATTGTTTGGCTTCAGCATGGGGAAGTTTACTACCAATATTCATACAATGGTTTGGCTGCAGCATAGGTAGGTTTACTACCAATATTACTATATTGGTTTGGCTGCAGCATGGGTACCTTTACTACCAATATTCATACAATGGTTTAGCTGCCGCATGGGTATGTTTACTACCAATATTCATATAATGCTTTGGCTGCATCACGGGCAAGTTTACTACCAATATTCATACAATGGTTTGGCTGCAGCATGGGTAAGTTTACTACCAATATTCATACAATGGTTTGGCTGCAGCATGGGTAAGTTTACTACCAATATTCATACAATGGTTTGGCTGCAGCATGGGTAAGTTTACTACCAATATTCATACAATGGTTTGGCTGCAGCATGGGTAAGTTTACTACCAATATTCATACAATGGTTTGGCTGCAGCATGGGTAAGTTTACTACCAATATTCATACAATGGTTTGGCTGCAGCATGGGTAAGTTTACTACCAATATTCATACAATGGTTTGGCTGCAGCATGGGTAAGTTTACTACCAATATTCATGCAATGGCTTAGCTGCAGCATGGCTACGTTTACTACCAATATTCATACAATGGTTTGGCTGCAGCATGGCTAACTGTGCTGCCAATATTCATACAATCATTTAGCTGCAGCATAGGTAAGTATAATACCAATATTCATACAATGGCTTGGCTGCAACATGGGCATGTTTACTGCCAATATTCATACAATGGTTTGGGTGCAGCATAGGTGATTTTACTACCAATATTCATACAATGGTTTGACAGCAGCATGGGTAAGTTAACTACCAATATTCATCAAATGGTTTGGGTGCAGCATAGGTGATTTTACTACCAATATTCATACAATGGTTTGACAGCAGCATGGGTAAGTTAACTACCAATATTCATCAAATGGTTTTGCTGCAGCATGGGTAAGTTTACTGCCAATATTCATACAATCATTTGGCTGCAGCATGGGTAAGTATACCACCAATAGTCATACAATGGTTTGGCTGCATCATGTGCAAGTTTACTACCAATATTCATACAATGGTTTGGCTGCAGCATGGGCAAGTTTACTACCAATATTCATACTAAGGTTTGCCTGCAGCATGGGTTGATTTACTATCAATATCCATACAATGATTCGGCTGCAGCATGGCTAAGTTTTCTACCAATATTCATACAATGGTTTGGCTGCACCATGGGTAAGTTTACTACAAATATTCATACAATGGTTTGGCTGCACCATGGCTAAGTATACAACCAATATTCATAAAATTGTTGGCTGCAGCATGGGTAAGTTTACTACCAATATTCATACAATGGTTTGGCTGCAGCATGGGTAAGTATACTACCAACATTCATACAATGGTTTGCCTGCAGGATGGGCATGTTTACTACCAATATTTATACAATGGTTTGGCTGTGGTATGTGTAAGTTTACTACCAATATTCATACAATGGTTTGGCTGAAGCATGGGTAAGAATACTACCAATATTCATACAATGGTTTGGTTGCAGCATGTGTAGGTTTACTACCAATATTCATACAATGATTTGGCTGCAGCATGGGTAAGTTTATTAACAATATTCATACAATGGTTTGGCTGCAGAATGGGTAAGTTTATTACCAATATTCATTGAATGGTTTGGCTGCAGCATGGGTAGGTTTACTAATAATATTCATACAATGGTTTGGCTGTAGTATGGGAAATTTTACTACTATTATCTCTACAATGGTTTGGCTACAGCATGGGTACGTATACTACCAATATTCATACAATGGTTTGGCTGCAGTATGGGTAAGTTTCCTACCACTATTTCTACAATGGTTTGGGTGCAGCATGGGTAAGTTTACTACCAATATTCATACAATGGTTTGCCTGCAGCATGGGGAAGTTTACTACCAATATTCATACAATGGTTTGGCTGCAGCATGGGTAAGTTTACTGCAAATATTCATACAATGGTTTGTCTGCAGCATGGATAGGTTTACTACCAATATTTCTGCAATCGTTTGGCTGCCGCATGGTTATGTTTACTACCAATATTCCTACAATGGTTTGGCTGCAGCATGTGTAAGTTTACTACCAATATTCATAAAATGGTTTTGCTGCAGCATGGATAGGGTCACTACCAATATTCATACAATGGTTTGGCTGCAGCATGGGTAAGTTTACTACTAACATTCCTACAATGGTTTGGCTGCAGCCTGTGTAAGTATAATACCAATATTCATACAATTGGTTGGCTGCAGCATGGGTAAGTATACCACCAATATTCATACAATGGTTTGCTGCAGCATAGTTAAGTATACAACCAATATTCATGCATTTGTATGGCTGGAGCATGGGTTGGTTTACTACCAATATTCCTTCAATGGTTCGGCTGCAGCATGTGGAGGTTTACTACCGATATTCATACAATGGCTTGCCAGCAGCATGGGCAAGTTCACTACCAATATTCATACAATGGTTTGGCTGCAGCATGGATAAGTTTACTACCAATATTCATACAATGGTTTGGCTGCAGCATGGTAAGTTTACTACCAATATTCATACAATGGTTTGGCTGCAGCATGGGTAAGTTTACTACCAATATTCATACAATGGTTTGGCTGCAGCATGGGTAAGAATACTACCAATATTCATACAATGGTTTGGCTGCAGCATGGATAAGTTTACACCCAATATTCATACAATGGTTTGGCTGAAGCATGTAAGTTTACTACCAATATTCATACAATGGTTTGGCTGCAGCATGGGTAAGTTTACTACCAATATTCATACAATGGTTTGGCTGCAGCATGGGTAAGTTTACTACCAATATTCATACAATGGTTTGGCTGCAGCATGGGTAAGTTTACTACCAATATTCATACAATGGTTTGGCTGCAGCATGGGTAAGTTTACTACCAATATTCATACAATGGTTTGGCTGCAGCATGGGTAAGTTTACTACCAATATTCATACAATGATTTGGCTGCAGCATGGGTAAGTTTACTACCGATATTCATGCACTGGATTGGCTGCAGTATGGGTATGTTTACTACCAATAATTCTACAATGGCTAGGCTACAGCATGGGTAACTTTACTACCAATAGTCATAAAATTGTTTGGCTGCAGCATGGGTAAGTATACTACCAATATTCATACAATGGTTTGGCTGCAGCATGGGTAAGTTTACTACCAATATTTCTACAATGGTTTGCCTGCAGCATGGGGAAGTTAACTACCAATGTTCATACAATCATTTGGCTGCAGCATGTCATGTTTACTACCAATATTCATACATTGGTTTGGCAGCAACATTGGTAAGCTTGCTACCAATATTCATACAATGGTTTGGCTGCAGCATGGGTAAGTTTACAACCAATATTCATACAATGGTTTGGCTGCAGCATGGGTAAGTTTACTACCAATATTCATACAATGGTTTGGATGTGGCATGGGTAATCATACTACCAATATTCATACAATGCTTTGCCTGCAGCATGGGCAAGTTTACTATCAATTTTCATACAATGGTTTGGCTGCAGCATGGGTAAGTTTACTGCCAATATTCATACACTGCTTTTGATGCAGCATGGGTAACTGTACTACCAATATTCATAAAATGGTTTGGATAAAACATGGGTAAGTTTGCTACCAGTATTCTAACAATCATTTGACTGCAGCATGGGTAAGTATGCTACCAATATTCATACAATGGTTTGGCTGCACCATGGGTAAGTTTACTGTGAATATTTCTACAAGGGTTTCGCTGCAGCATGGGTACATTTACTACCAATATTCATACAATGGTTTGGCTGCAGCATGGGTAAGTATACTACCAATATTCATATAATGGTTTGGCTGCAGCATGTGTAAGTTTATTACCAATATTCATACAATGGTTTGGCTGCAGCATGGGTAAGTATACTACCAATATTCATACAATGGTTTGGCTGCAGTATGGGTAAGTTTACTACCAATATTCACACAGTGGTTTGGCTGCAGTATGGGTAAGTTTACTACCAATATTTCTTCAATGGTTTGGTTGCAGCATGGGTAAATTTACTACCAATATTCTTTCAATGGTTTGGCTGCAGCATGTGTAAGTTTACTACCAATATTCATACAGTGGTTTGGCTGTAATATGGATAAGTTTACTACTAATATTCATACAATGGTTTGGCTGCAGTATTGGTATGTTTACTACCAATATTTCTACAATGGTTTGGCTGTAGCACGGCTAAATTTACTACTACTATTCATACAATGGTTTGGCTGCAGTATGGTTAAGTTTACAGCCAATATTCATACAATGGTTTGGCTGCAGCATGGGTAGTTTACTACCAAGAATCATGCAATCGTTTGGCTACCAATATTCATAAGTTTCTGCAATATTACTACAATATTTTGGCTACAGCATGGCTAGGTTTACTACCAATATTCCAACAATGGTTTGGCTGCAGCATGTATAAGTTTGTTACAAATATTCGTACAATGGTTTGGCTGTAGCATGGGTAAGTTTACTACCAATATTAATGCAATGGTTTGGCTGCAGTATGGGTAAGTTTACTACCAATATTCATACAATGGTTTGGCTGCAGCATGGATAGGTTTACTACCAATATTCATACAGTGGTTTGGCTGCAGCATGGGTAAGTTTACTACCAATATTCATGCAATGGTTTGGCTGCAGCATCAGTAAGTTTCCTACCAATATTCATACAATGGTTTGGCTGCAGCATGGTAAGTTAACTACCAAAAATCATACAATGGTTTGGCTGCAGCATGGGTACATTTACTACTAAAATTCATACAATGGTTTGGCTGCAGCATGGGTAAGTTTACTACCAAAATTCATCCAATGGTTTGGCTACAGCATGCGTAGGTTTACTACCAATATTTCTTCAATGGTTTGGTTGCAGCATGGGTAAATTTACTACCAATATTCATACAATGGTTTGGCTGCAGCATGGCTAAATTTACTGCCAATATTCCTACAATGGTTTGGCTGCAGCATGTGTAAGTTTACTACCAATATTCATACAGTGGTTTGGCTGTAATATGGATAAGTTTACTACCAATATTCATGCAATGGTTTGGCTGCAGCATAGATAAGTATACAACCAATATTCATACATTGCTTTGGCTGCAGCCTGGGTAAGCTTACTAACAATTTTCATACAATGGTTTGGCGCAGCATGGCTAAGTATACTACCAATATTCATACAATCGTTTGGCTGCAGCATGGTAAGTTTACGACCAATATTTTTACAATGGATTGGCGCAGCATGGCTAAGTATACTACCAATATTCATACAATCGTTTGGCTGCAGCATGGTAAGTTTACGACCAATATTCGTACAATTGTTTGGCTGCAGCATGGGTATGTTTACTTCCAATATTCATACAATGGTTTGCCTGTTGAATAGGTAAGTTTACTACCAATATTTTTGCAATGGTTCGGCTGCAGGATGGGTAACTTTTCTACCAATAATGATAGAATGGGTTGGCTGCAGCATGGGGAAGTATACTACCAATATTCATACAACAGTTTGGCTGCAGCATGGGTAAGTTTACTACCAATATTCATACAATGGTTTGGCTGCAGCATGGGTAAGTTTACTACCAATATTCATACAATGGTTTGGCTGCAGCATGGGTAAGTTTACTACCAATATTCATACAATGGTTTGGCTGCAGCACAGGTACGTTTACAACCAATATTCATAGACTGATTTTGCTGCAGCATGGGTAAGTTTGCTACCAATATTCATACAATGGCTTGGCTGTGGCATGCGTACATTTACTACCAATATCCATACAATAGTTTTGCTGCACAATGGGTACGTTTACTTCAAATATTCATGCAATGGTTTGGCTGCAGCATTGGTAAGTTTACTACCAATATTCATACAATGGTTTGGCCGCAGCATGGGTAAGTATACTACTGATATTCATACAATGGCTTGGCTGTGGCATGCGTACATTTACTACCAATATCCATACAATAGTTTTGGCTGCACAATGGGTACGTTTACTTCAAATATTCATGCAATGGTTTGGCTGCAGCATTGGTAAGTTTACTACCAATATTCATACAGTTGTTTGGCTGCAGCATACGTAAGTATACTACCAATATTTCTACAATGGTTTGGCTGCAGCATGGTATGGTTACTACAAATATTCATACAATGGTTTGGCTGCAGCATGTGTAAGTTTACTACCAATATCCATATAATAGTTTGGCTGCAGCATGGGTAAGAATACTATCAATATTCATGCAATGGTTTGGCTGCAGCATGTGTAAGTATACTACCAATATTCATACAATGGTTTGGCTACAGCATAGATAAGTATGCAACCAATATTCATACATTAATTTGGTTGCAGCATGGGTAAGTTTACTACCAATTTTCATACAATGGTTTGGCTGCAGCATGGCTAAGTATACTACCAATATTTATACAATGGTTTGGCTGCAGCATCAGTAAGTATACTATTAATATTCATACAATTGTTTTGCTGCAGCATGGATAAGCTGACTACCAATATTGATACAATTTTTTTAGCTGCAGCATGGGTACGTTTGCCACAAATATTCATACAATGGTTTGGCTGCAGCATGGGTAGGTATATTACCAATATTCATACAATGGTTTGGCTGAAGCATGGGTAAGTTTACTACCAATATTCATACACTAGTTTGGCTGCAGCATGTGGAAGGATACTACCAATATTCATACAATGGTTTGCTGCAGCATGGGTACGTTTGCCACAAATATTCATACAATGGTTTGGCTGCAGCATGGGTAAGTTTACCACCAATATATTTATAAAGGTTTGGCTGCAGCATGTGTAAGTTTACTACCAATATTCATACAGTGGTTTGGCTGTAATATGGATAAGTTTACTACTAATATTCATACAATGGTTTGGCTGCAGTATTGGTATGTTTACTACCAATATTCATACAATGGTTTGCCTTCAGCATGGGCAAGTTTACTAACAATATTCCTTCAATGGTTTGGCTGCAGCATGTGTAAGTTTACTACCAACATTCATACAATGGTTTGGCTGCAGTATGGTTAAGTTTACAGCCAATATTCATACAATGGTTTGGCTGCAGCATGGGTAGTTTACTACCAAGAATCATACAATAGTTTGGCTGCAGAATGGGTAAGTTTACAACCAATATTCATACAATGGTTTGGCTGCAGCATGGGTAAGTTTATTATCAATAAGCATGCAAAGGTTTGGCTGCAGCATGGGTAAGTTTACTACCAATATTCATACAACGGTTTGCCTGCAGCATGGGTAAGTTTTCTACCAATGTTTCTACAATTGTTTGGCTGCAGCATGCATAAGTATACTACCAATATTCATACAATGGTTTGGCTGCAGCATGGGTAAATTTACTACCCTTATTCATAAAATGATTTGGCTGCAGCATGGCTAAGTTTTCTACCAATATTCCTATAATGGTTTGGCTGCAGCATGGGTAAGTTTACTACCAATATTCATACAATGGTTTGGCTGCAGCATGAGTAAGTATACTATTAATATTCATACAATGGTTTGTCTGCAGCATGGGTTACTTTACTACCAATATTCATACAATGGTTTGGCTGCAGCATGGGTAAGTATGCTACCAATAATCATACAATGATTTGGCTGCAACATTATTAAGTTTACTACCAATATTCATACAATGGTTTGGCTGCAGCATGTGTAAGTTTACTACCAATATTCATAAAATGGTTTTGCTGCAGCATGGATAGGGTCACTACCAATATTCATACAATGGTGTGGCTGCAGCATGGGTAAGTTTACAACCAACATTCCTACAATGATTTGGCTGCAGCATGTGTAAGTTTACTACCAATATTCATACAATGGTTTGCCTGCAGCATGGGCAAGTTTACTACCAATATTCATACAATGGTTTGGCTGCAGCATGGGTAAGTTTACTACCAATACTCCTACAATGATTTGGCTGCAGCATGGTTACGTTTACTACTAATATTCATACAATGGTTTGGCTGCAGCATGGGCAAGTTTACTACCAATATTCTTACAATGATTTGGCTGCAGCCTGTGTAAGTATACTGCCAATATTCATACAATGGTTGTTTGCAGCATGGGTAAGTTTACTACCAATATTCCTACAATGGTTTGGCTGCAGCATGTGTAAGCTTACTACCAATATTCATACAATATTTTGGCTGAAGCATTGGTAAGTTTACTTCTAATATTCATACAATGTTTGCCTGAAGCATGGGCAAGTTTTCTACCAATATTCATACAATGGTTTGGATGCAGCATGGATAAGTTTACTACCAATATTCATACAATATTTTGGCTGAAGCATTGGTAAGTTTACTTCTACTATTCATACAGTCATTTGGCTGCAGCATGGGAAAGTTTACTACCAATATTCATACAATGGCTTGGCTGCAACATGGGCATGTTTACTGCCAATATTCATACAATGGTTTGGGTGCAGCATAGGTGATTTTACTACCAATATTCATACAATGGTTTGACAGCAGCATGGGTAAGTTAACTACCAATATTCATACAATGGTTTGGGAGCAGCATGGGTAAGTTTGCTACCAGTATTCATATAATGGTTTGGCTATAGCATGGATAAGTTTGCTTCCAATATTTCTACACTGGTTTGGCTGCAGCATGGGTATGTATACTACCAATAGTCATACAATGGTTTGGCTGCAGCATGGGTAAGTTTACTACCAATATTCATACAATGGTTTGGCTGCAGCATGGGTAAGTTTACTACCAATATTCATACAATGGTTTGGCTGCAGCATGGGTAAGTTTACTACCAATATTCATACAATGGTTTGGCTGCAGCATGGCTAGGTTTACTACCAATATTCCTACAATGGTTTGGCTGTAGCATAGGTAAGTTTACTACCAATATCAATACAATGGTTTGGCTGCAGTATGGGTAAATTTACTACCAATATGCATACAATGGTTTGGCTGCAGCATGGTAAGTTTACTACCAATATTCATACAATGGTTTGGCTGCAGCATGGGTAAGTTTACTACCAATATTCATACAATGGTTTGGCTGCAGCATGGGTAAGTTTACTACCAATATTCATACAATGGTTTGGCTGCAGCATGGGTAAGTTTACTACCAATATTCATACAATGGTTTGGCTGCAGCATGGGTAAGTTTACTACCAATATTCATACAATGGTTTGGCTGCAGCATGGGTAAGTTTACTACCAATATTCATACAATGGTTTGGCTGCAGCATGGGTAAGTTTACTACCAATATTCATACAATGGTTTGGCTGCAGCATGGGTAAGTTTACTACCAATATTCATACAATGGTTTGGCTGCAGCATGGGTAAGTTTACTACCAATATTCATACAATGGTTTGGCTGCAGAATGGGTACGTTTACTACCAATATTCATATAATGGTTTGGCTGTAGCATGGGTAAGTTTACTACCAATATTCATACAATGGTTTGGCTGCAGCATGGGTAAGTATACTACCAATATTCACACAATGGTTGGGCTGCAGCAGGGGTATGTTTCCTACCAATATTCATACAAGGGTTTGGCTGCAGCATGGGTAGGTTTACTACCAATATTTCTACAACGGTTTTCCTGAAGCATGGGTACGTTTACTACAAATATTCATTCAATGGATTTGGCTAAGGCATGGGTAAGTATACTACCAATATTCATATAATGGTTTGCCTGCATCATGGGTAAGTTTACTACCAATATTCAAACAATTGTTTGCCTGCAGCATGGGTAAGTATACTATGAATTTTCATACAATGGTTTGGCTGCAGCATGAGTAATTTTAGTACCAATATTCATACAATGGTTTGGCTGCAGCATGGGTAAGTTTACTACCAATATTCATACAATGGTTTGGCTGCAGCATGGGAATGTTTACTACCAATATTCATACAATCATTTGGCTGCAGCATGGGTAAGTTTACTACCAATATTCATACAATGGTTTGGCTGTAGCATGGGTAAGTTTACTACCAATATTCATATAATGTTTGGCTGCAGCATGTGTAAGTTTGCTATGAATATTCGTACAATGGTTTGGCTGTAGCATAGGTAAGTTTACTACCAATATTAATACAATGGTTTGGCTGCAGTATGGGTAAGTTTACTACCAGTATTCATACAATGGTTTGGCTGCAGCATGGGTACGTTTACTACCAATATTCCTACAATGGCTTAGCTGCAGCATGGGTAAGTTTACTACCAATATTCATACAATGGTTTGGCTGCAGCATGGGTAACTTTACTACCAATATTCATACAATGGTTTGGCTGCAGCATGGTTAAGTTTATTACCTATATTTATACAATGGCTTGGCTGCAGCATGGGTATGTTTACAACCAATATTCATACAACGGTTTGGTTACAGCATGGGTAAGTTTACTACCAATAATCATGCAACTGTTTGCCTGCAGCATGGGTAAGTATACTGCCAATATTCATGCAATGGTTTGCCTGCAGCATGGGTAAGTTTACTACCAATATTCATACAATGGTTTGGCTGCAGCATGGGTAAGTTTACTACCAATATTCATACAATGGTTTGGCTGCAGCATGGGTAAGTTTACTACCAATATTCATACAATGGTTTGGCTGCAGCATGGGTAAGTTTACTACCAATATTCATACAATGATTTGGCTACAGTATGTGTAAGTTTACTACCAATATTCATACAATGGTTTGGCTGCAGCATGGGAAAATATGCTACCAATATTCCAACAATAGTTTGGCAACAGTATGGGTAAGTTTACTACCAATATTCTAACCATGGTTTGGCTGCAGCATAGGTAAGTTTACTACCAATATTCATACAATGGTTTGGCTGCAGCATGCATACATTTGCTACCAATATCCGTATAATGGTTTGGCTGTAGCATAGGTAAGTTTATAACCAGTAGTCATAGACTGGTTTTGCTGCAGCATGGGTAAGTTTACTACCAATATTCATGCTGTTGTTTGGGTGCAGCATGGGTAAGTATACTACCAATATTCATACAATGGTTTGGCTGTAGCATGGGTAATTATACTACCAATATTCATACAAATGTTTGGCTGCAGCATAGGTAAGTTTACTACCAATATTCATACAATGGTTTGGCTGCAGCATGGCTAATTATACTACCAATATTCATACAATGGTTTGGCTGCAGCATAGGTAAGTTTACAACCAATATTTCTACAATGGTTTGACTGCAGCATTGGTAAGTACACTACCAATATTCATACAATGGGTTGGCTGCAGTATGGGTAAGTTTGCTACCAATATTTCTACAGTGGATTGGCTGCAGCATGAGTAGGTTTACTACCAATATTTCTACAAAAGTTTGGTTGCAGCATGGGTAAATTTACTACCAATATTTCTACAGTGGTTTGGCTGCAGCATGTGTAAGTATACTACCAATATACATACAATGGTTTGGCTGCAGCATGGGTGATTTTACTGCCAATATACATACAATGGTTTGGCTGCAGCATGGGTAAGTTTACTACCAATATTCATACAATGGTTTGGCTGCAGCATGGGTAAGTTTACTACCAATATTCATACAATGGTTTGGCTGCAGCATGGGTAAGTATACTACCAATATTCATACAATGGTTTGGCTGCAGCATGGGTAAGTTTACGACCAATATTCCTACAATGGTTTGGCTGCCGCATATGTAAGTGTGCTATAAATATTCATACAATGGTTTGGCTGTAGCATGAGTAAGTTTGCTACCAATATCAATACAATGGTTTGGCTGCAGTATGGGTAAGTTTACTACCAATATTCCTACAATTGTTTGGCCGCAGCATGGGTGAGTTTGCCACCAATATTTATGCAATGGTTTGGCTGTTGCATGGGTAAGTGTACTACCAATATTCATACAATGGTTTGACTGCAACATCGGCAAGTTTGCTACCAATATTTATACAGTTGTTTGGCTTCAGCCTGGGTAAGTATACTACCAATGTTCATACAATGGTTTGGCTGCAGGATGGGTAACTTTTCTACCAATATTCATACAATGGTTTGGCTGCAGCATGGGTACATTTACTACCAATATTCATACAATGGTTTGGCTGCAGCATTGGTAAGTTTACACCCAATATTCATACAATGGTTTGGCTGCAGCATGGGTAGGTTTACTACCAATATTCATACAATGGTTTGGCTGCAGCATGGGTAAGTTTACTACCAATATTCATACAATGGTTTGGCTGCAGCATGGGTAAGTTTACTACCAATATTCATACAATGGTTTGGCTGCAGCATGGCTAAGTTTACTACCAATAATCATACAATGGGTTGGCTGCAGCATGGGGAAGTATACTACCAATATTCATACAAGGATTTGGCTGCAACATGGGAAAGTATACTGCCAATATTCATACAATGGTTTGGCTACTGCATGGGTAAGTTTACAACCAATATTCATACAATTGCTTGGCTGCAGAATGGGTAAGTTTGCTACCAATAATTATCCAATGGGTTGGCTGCAGCATGAGTAGGTTTACTACCAATATCCATACAATGGTGTGATTGAAGCAAGGGTAAGATTACTCCCAATATTCATACAATGGTTTGGCTGCAGCATGGGTAAGTTTACTACCAATCTTCATACAATGGTTTGTCTGTAGCATGGGTAAGTTTACTACCGATATTTCTACAGTGGTTTGGCTGCAGCATGAGTAGGTTTACTACCAATATTTCTACAATGGTTTGGCTGCAGCATGGGTAAGTTTACTACCATTATTCATACAATGGTTTGGCTGCAGCATGGTAAGTATACTACCAATATTCATACAATAGTTTGGCTGCAGCATGGGTAAATTTACTACCAATATTCATACAATGGTTTGCCTGCAGCATGGGCAAGTTTACTACCAATATTCATACAATGGTTTGGCTGCAGCATGGCTAAGTTTACTACCAATATTCCTACAATGGTTTGGCTGCAGCATGTGTACATTTACTACCAATATTCATACAATGGTTTGGCTGCAGCATGGGTAAGTTTACTACCAATATTCATGCAATGGTTTGGCTGCAGCATGGGTAAGTATACTACCAATATTCATACAATGGTTTGGCTGCAGCATGGGTAAGTTTACTACCAATATTCATACAATGGTTTGCCTGAAGCATTTGTAAGTTTGCTAGCAATATTCAAACAATGCTTTGGCTGCAGCATGTGTAAGTTTACTACCAATATTCATACAATAGTTTGGCTGCAGCATGGGTAAGTTTACTACCAATCTTCATACAATGGTTTGTCTGTAGCATGGGTATGTTTACTACCAATATTCATACAATTGCTTGGCTGCAGAATGGGTAAGTTTGCTACCAATATTCATACAATGTTTTGGCTGTAGTATGTGTAAGTTAACTACAAAAAAATCATTCAATGGTTTGGCTGCAGCATGGGTAAGTTTACTACCAATACTCCTACAATGATTTGGCTGCAGCATGGGTAAGCTTACTAACAATTTTCCTACAATGGTTTGGTGCAGCATGTGTAAGTATACTACCAATATTTATACAATGGTTTGGCGCAGTATGGCTAAGTATACTACCAATATTCATACAATCGTTTGGCTGCAGCATGGTAAGTTTACGACCAATATTTTTACAATGATTAGGTTGCAGCATTGGTAAGTATACTACCAATATGCATACAACTGTTTGGCTGTAGCATGGATAAGCTTACTACCAATATTCATACAATGGTTTAGCTGCAGCATAGGTAAGCTTACTACCAATATTCATACAATGGTTTAGCTGCAGCATAGGTAAGTTTACCACCAATATTCGTACAATTGTTTGGCTGCAGCATGGGTATGTTTACTTCCAATATTCATACAATGGTTTGCCTGCCGAATGGGTAAGTTTACTACCAATATTTTTGCAATGGTTTGGCTGCAGCATGGGTAAATTTACTACCAATATTCTTACAAAGGTTTGCCTTCAGCATGGGCAAGTTTACTTAAAATATTCACACAATGTTTTGGCTGCAGCATGTGAAAATTTACTACTAATATTCATGCAATTGTTTTGCTGCAGCATGGGTAAGTTTGCCACCAATATTCATGCAATGGTTTGGCTGCAGCATGGGTAAGTTTACTACCAATATTCATACAATGGTTTGGCTGCAGCATGGGTAAGTATACTACCAATATTCATACAATGGTTTGGCTGCAGCATGGGTAAGTTTACTACCAATATTCATACAATGGTTTGGCTGCAGCATGGGTATGTTTACTACCAATATGTATACAATACTTTGGCTGCAGCATGGGTAAGTATACTACCAATATTCACACAATGGTTTGGCTGCAGCATGGGTAAGTTTAATACCAATATTAATACAATGGTTTGGCTGCAGCATGGGTAAATTTTCTACCAATATTTATACAATGGTTTGGCTACAGCATGGGTAATATTACTACCAATATTCATACAATGGTGTGGCCGCAGCATGGGTAAGTTTGCTATCAATAATCATGTAAAGGTGTGACTGCAGGATGGGTAAGTTTACTACCAATATCCATACAATGGTTTGCCTGCAGCATACTTAACTATTCTACTAATATTCATACAATGGTTTGGCTACAGCATGTTTAAGTATACAACCAATATTCATTCAATGCTTTGGCTGCAGCATGGGTAAGTTTACTACTAATATTCATACAATGGTTTGGCTGTAGCATGCGTAAGTTTACTACCAATATTTATACAATTGTTTGGCTGCAGCATGGGCAAGTTTACTACCAATATTTCTACAATGATTTGGCTGCAGCATGCGTATGTTTACTACCAATATTCATACAATGTTTTTTTCTGCAGCCCGGGTAGGTTTACTACCAATATTTCTACAATGGTTTAGCTGCAGCATGTGTAAGTTTACTACCAATATTCATACAATGGTTTGGCTGCAGCATGTGTAAGTTTACTACTAATATTTCTATAATGGTTTGGCTGCAGCTTTGGCAAGTTTGCTAGCAATATGCATACAATGCTTTGGCTGCAGCATGTTTAAGTTTACTGCCAATATTCATAAAATAGTTTGGCTGCAGCATGGGTAAGAATTCTACCAATAGTGATGCAATGGTTTCGCTGCAGCATGGATAAGTACTACCAATATTCATACAATGGTTTTACATGGTTT